>NC_057804.1:307019315-307174277 GCF_018294505.1 Triticum aestivum | reverse complement strand
CTGCTGCCGCGCCCGCGACCGCCGCCGCCCGCTTTCCCCGTCACCGGAACGCCGGTGCCCGGCTCCGCCGCCGCCAGTCACCGCCTCCCGATCCGGCCGCCTCCCGCATCGTGCGCCGCTGCCTCGCCGCGGATCCGGCGAGCCACCGCCCGGATCTGGCCGGCCCGACTCCCTCCGGCCTTCCCTGACCTCCTCCGGTGCCGCTCCGCCCTCCGGTCACCGTCGCCGGCCGCCTCGTTACCGGATCCGGCGGGTGGGACGAGATCCACCCGCCCGGCCATCCAAACGCGGCCCCGTCCCGGATCCCCTCTGTCCCGGGTCCTCCCCATCCCAGTTTCCTGCGAGGTGAAAATCTGCCAAGTCCCTGTTGCCCTACATTCTGGTGCTAACTTTGACCTGCTGTAACTTCATGTGTGCTGCTCCGTTTCATGCGCATGATATGTAAAAATGTTCGTTATGAGATGCTCTTCATTTCGTTCCATTGTTCCATGTTTGTTTGAGGTCAGCTTGATGACCTAATCATCGTTGCAAGAGTGCTATATGATGTTAACCTGCTGAAACTGTTAGAACTTGATGATTTGTCTTTATCGTTGCATTTTGTGTGTGCATCCTATGAGCATGAGCTCTACATGTGTTTTGTGCTACACCATGCCATATGTACAGTGGTGCAATCCATGTATTTGTTTGTGCCTTGTGGTGAGTGTATCAAGCTTGTTAAGTAGGGTACTTGCTGTTACTGTTTTGCTAGACTGATTCTGCTATATCATGATGCTATGTTAACCTGCTGCTACAAGTCATTCTATGCATAATTTGGAGATATTCACTAAGGATGTTTTGTTGTACATGTCTTGCTTTATCCAATAGTGCCCCTGTTTGCATTTATAGCCTGCTGTAACTTGTTGTTATCTTGCTCCAAACTTGCTAAATAATGTTGCTGTCATCCTGTTAACATTAAGTTCAATGTTGCCATGATTGTTGCTAGTGATCCATGCACCCTATGAACTTGTTCTTGCCATGCTTAGCTTCTAAAACATGTATTCTTACTGTTGGTTGCCTTGTCATGCCATGTATTATTCTGTGGTGAGTGGTACAAGCTCACCAACATGCCTAATTATTGTTGTTCCTCCCATGTATGAATCTGCCATATCATTTTCCATGTTTGCATGGATGATTCCATCTTTTCTGTTGATCTTTAGAATTAATTAATTAAGGGAGTTTTGTTCTTTGTCTTTAGTATTAGCATTCCATGCCTTTGTTTGCCATGTTAATTTCCTGTAACATGTTGTTTGATAGCTCTAAACATTGCAACCTGATGTTATTTCTGCCAAGTGTGTAAACTGTTATTATTTGCAATCTTGCCATGTCCTTTTGAGCATGTTATAGTGTTTTCTGGAGATAGCTCAGTGTTCATATTTTGTCATGCTTTACCTTTAATTCATTCCCATGTATTTTGTTCATATCTTGAGGTGCTGTAGCATGTTGTTTTGATGCTTGCTAGATGCCTAGTTGCTGTTTTGGACAGCTTGTCCTTTAAACTTGTATAGAGTGTATGCGTTGAACCGTTGCTCCGTTTTGAGTGTGCTCTATATGAAACTTGCTTAGTTTTGCTTGAAGTTTCATATTATCAAGTTGCATCCATGTTTGAGAGTTTTTGCTTGATGTTTGTATGCATTTTGCATCAGTGCCATGTTTAACTTGTTTTGCTCATATCTTCTAGGCCGTAGCTCCGAATTAAATGAACTTTATATGTAACTTGACTAGAATTTCGTGTAGATCCTCCTGGTGCTCTTTAACTTGCTGTTTAACAACTTCAACTTAATGTTTGTTCAGATCTGGACCAACTTCGAAACTTGCATATGAGGACTTACCGGAATTGTTATATGTTGTTTCCGGCCTCATTTAACTTTGCTTGATGTGTTGCTCTTGTTTGCATCATCTCTTCCTATGAGTAGCTCCATGTAGCTTTGTCATGCATCATGCTTGGTTGTGCATCATGTCTTGTCTATGTGTGGTGTGTTTACCATGTTGTGTGCTTCTTCTCGATAGTTCCCATTTCGTTGCGATCGTGAGGATTCGTTCGTCTACGCTTGGTTCGGCTTCATCCGTTCGTCTTCTTCATGGACTCGTTCTTCTTCCTTGCGGGATTTCAGGCAAGATGACCGCTACCCTGAATCTCACTACTATCATTGCTATGCTACTTGCTTCGTTATATCGCTATGCCGCGCTACCTATCACTTATTCTTCAAGCCTCCCCAAATTGCCATGTCAGCCTCTAACCTTTTCACCCTTCCTAGCAAACCGTTGCTTGGCTATGTTACCGCTTTTGCTCAGCCCCTCTTATAGCATTGCTAGTTGCAGGTGAAGGTGAAAATTGCTCCATGTTGGATTATGTTTATGTTGGGATATTACAATATCTCTTATATTATTAATGCATCTATATACTTGCTCAACGGTGGAAGACTTGACCTTATGCCTGGTGTTTTGTTCCACTCCTGCCGCCCTAGTTTCCGTCATACCGGTGTTATGTTCCTGAATTTTGCGTTCCTTACGTGGTTGGGTGATTTATGGGACCCCCTTGACAGTTCACTTTGAATAAAACTCCTCCAGCAAGGCCCAACCTTGGTTTTACCATTTGCCTCACCTAGCCTTTTTCCCTTGGGAGTCGCGCATCCCGAGGGTCATCTTTATTTTACCCCCCCGGGCCAGTGCTTCTCCAAGTGCTGGTCCAAACCGAGCGATGTTCGGCGCCCCCTGGGCAACCAGGGTCTATGCCAACCCGACGTCTGGCTCATCCGGTGTGCCCTGAGAACGAGATATGTGCAGCTCCTATCGGGATTTGTCAGCACAACGGGCGGCTTTGCTAGTCTTGTTTTACCATTGTCGAAATGTCTTGTAACCGGGATTTCGAGACTGATCGGGTCTTCCTGGGAGAAGGAATATCCTTCGTTGATCGCGAGAGCTTATCATGGGCTAAGTTGGGACACCCCTGCAGGGTTATCTTTCGAAAGCCGTGCCCGCGGTTATGTGGCAGATGGGAATTTGTTAAGGTCCGGTTGTAGATAACTTGACACCAGATCCAAATTAAAACGCATCAACCGTGTGTGTAGCCGTGATGGTCAATTTTCGGCGAAGTCTGGGAAGTGAACACGGTTTTTGGGATATGTTTGACGTAAGTAGGAGTTCAGGATCACCTCTTGATCATTGCTATCTTCACGACCGTTCTGTTTGCTCTCTTCTCGCTCTTATTTGCATATGTTAGCCACCATATATGCTTAGTTGCTGCTGCAACCTCACCACTTTACGCCTTCCTTACCTATTAAGCTTTGCTAGTCTTGATACCCATGGTAATGGGATTGCTGAGTCCTCGTGGCTCACAGATTACTACAACTACCGTTGCAGGTACAGGTTATGCGATGATCATGACGCGAGAGTGATGTTTCCTTGTTTTGGAGTTCTTCTTGTGCTTCTTCTTCGATCAGGGGATAGGTTCCAGGTCAGCAGCCTGGGCTAGCAGGGTGGATGTCGTTTGAGTTTCTGTTTGTGTTTCATCCGTAGTCAGATGTTGATCTTATGTATGATGTATTGATGTTGTATTCGTGTGGCATGGTATGCCTTCTTGTATGTATCCCCATCTATTATGTAATGTTGATGTGATGATATCCACCTTGCAAAAGCATCTCCAATATGCGCTTCTATCCTTAGTGGGACCTTCGAGTTCCTTTAGGATAGGGTCATATATTGGGCGTGACATACTGACACCCGTGGATTTCACCAAGTATCTCTACTGACGACCGAGACCCTGGTTTCCACAAGTTCCTCATTGTGACCCTGAACATCAAAGGGATATGTACGACTTCGAACCGTGTACCACGAGGAACATGTACGGCTACATGACAACCCGCCAAGACCCTGAACAAATACCGCCGCTGCCGTGTACCACTACTTTCACTACCGTCACGAGAACGACTACTTCCACTACCTTCGCCACGTGAACAACTACTTCCCACGACGACCCGTGAACGACTACTTCCTCTACATCGTACCGAACCCGAACCGCTCTGAAAATGCATGCTTTAAAGGTATAACCCCGAGACAATCAACCGTGGACCGAATGCATGTTGTCTGAGATGAACCGTATGTTTGCACCGTGCCCAAGCTGTCATTGCACGTTTCTCCTCGTTTGCCATGCCATCGACCCGTGGGAACCCGGTAACCGGATCACCCCACCATCTTTTGCATGTTCCGCACATCCACACCTTCTTTTGCACCGGTATCTTCTTGGGTTACCGGAACCGATATGTTGCCGTGGCACCATTTTCGGATTCGTCGCCGTGGCACCTCTTGTTTCCAGCACGGTGACATAATGCTTCATAACATGGTCATGTCAACGTTTTCATAAAATTGCATAAAACTTGCATATGTCATCTGCATCATGATAACAACAATTAAAATGTTTAAAATTGTTGTTTGTGTTAAATTGCTAAATAACATATGGGGATTTCCGGAATTGTTGTTTGTGTTTCCGGCCTCATTTAACTTGCCTAAATAGCTAGTTTAATTATCTTTCACCTCTTGCCATGTTTATAACAACATGTAATTTTGTTGTGTTCCTAAACGAGAGAGAACTAAATAATGGATGTGGTGTTTCATCAATATGCAACTCGTTGCATATTGAGCTCCACTTAACTTGTAGTGTTGTTTGTGCATATTGCTATGCCATACCTCATTAAACCGGACATGCATCATACTTGTTTTTGCATCATGACATGTTTATGCTTGTGTGATTACCATGTTGTTTGCTTCTTTCCGGTTTGCTTCTCTCATTAGCTTAGGTTTTGTTCCGAAGTTGTGAGGATTCGTTCGACTACATCCGTTTGCCTTCTTCTTGGACTCGTTCTTCTTCCTTGCGGGATATCAGGCAAGATGACCATTACCCTCGATATCACTTCTATCTTTGCTTGCTAGTTGCTTCGTTCTATCGCTATGCTGCGCTATCTATCACTTGTCTGTCAAGCCTCCCAAATTGCCATGTCATCCTCTAACCTTTTCACCCTTCCTAGCAAACTGTTGCTTGGCTATGTTACCGCTTTGCTCAGCCCCTCTTATAGCATTGTTAGTTGCAGGTGAAGTCAAAGATTGCTCCATGTTGGACATGATTATGTTGGGATATCGCAATATCTCTTATTTAATTAATGCACCTATACACTTGGTAAAGGGTGGAAGGCTCGGCCTTATGCCTGGTGTTTTGTTCCACTCTTGCCGCCCTAGTTTCTGTCATACCGGTGTTATGTTCCTTGATTTTGCATTCCTTACGCGGTTTGGTGATTTATGGGATCCCCTTGATAGTTCGCTTTGAATAAAACTCCTCCAGCAAGGCCCAACCTTGGTTTTAACATTTGCCACCTAAGCCTTTTTCCCTTGGGTTCTACAGACTCAAGGATCATCTTTATTTAACCCCCCCGGGCCAGTGCTCCTTCCAGTGTTGGTCTGAACCGGGCAGACTACGCGTCCACCACGGGGCAACTCGAGGGCTGGTTTTACTAGTAGGTGACCTATCCGTTGTGCCCTGAGAACGAGATATGTGCAGCTCCTATCGGGATTTGTCGGCACATCGGGCGGCTTTGCTGGTCTTGTTTTACCATTGCCGAAATGTCTTGTAAACCGGGATTCCGAGACTGATCGGGTCTTCCTGGGAGAAGGAATATCCTTCGTTGACCGTGAGAGCTTGTGATGGGCTAAGTTGGGACACCCCTGCAGGGTATAAACTTTCGAGAGCCGTGCCCGTGGTTATGTGGCAGATGGGAATTTCTTAATATCCAGTTGTAGAGAACTTGACACTTGACTTAATTAAAATGCATCAACCGCGTGTGTTGCCGTGATGATCTCTTTTCGGCGGAGTCCGGGAAGTGAACACGGTCTTTGTGTTATGATTGTGCGTAAGCAGTTTCAGGATCACTTCCTGATCATTTCTAGCTTCTCGACCGTTCCGTTGCTTCTCTTCTCGCTCTTATTTGCGTATGTTAGCCACCATATTTGCTTAGTGCTTGCTGTAACTCCACCTCATTACCACTTCCTACCCATAAGCTTTAATAGTCTTGATCTCGCGGATTTTGAGATTGCTGAGTCCTCGTGACTCACCAGATACTATCACAACAGTTGTATGTGCCGATGATACAAGTGCAGGTGACGCAACCGAGCTCAAGTGGGAGTTCGATGAAGATCTTGGTCGTTACTATGTTTCGTTTCTTGATGATCAGTAGTGGAGCCCAGTTGGGACGATCAGGGATCTAGCAGTTGGGTTATCTTTTTTTTGGCTTCGTCCGTAGTCGGACTATGTGTGTGCTCTGAATGATGTATGAATTATATGTTCATTGTGTGAGGTGGCGATTGTAAGCCAACTCTTTATCCCATTCTTGTTCATTACATGGGATTGTGTGAAGATGACCCTTCTTGCGACAAAACCACCATGCGGTTATGCCTCTAAGCCATGCCTCGACACGTGGGAGATATAGCCGCATCGTGGGTGTTACAAGTTGGTAATCAGAGCCATCCCCGACTTAGGAGCCCCCTGCTTGATTGAATCCTTGGCGTTGTTGAGTCTAGAACAAAAATGTTTTGAGTCTTTGGATTATATATATCGGAGAGTAGGATTCTTTTTACTCCTCAGTCCCTTCGTCGCTCTGGTGAGGCCTCCTGACATAGATGTTTTGTCTTTCCTCTCCTCAAATTTCACTAAATTTTTTTAGGATCATGCGGGTATCTTGGGATCGTTCTGATATTCTTATGACGAGAACATTGTTCTTGGTGCCTCCTGACATTTAGGGGTTGTGGCAGTGTCCCGGGGAGTTGAGCTCTGAGGTGTTGTCGTCACAATTTTATCGTTGCAGTTCTGGAATACCTGAGTTTTGTCGACATCGAAAATCTCTTTTATGCAGTTGTTGGTGAGATAACCTCAACGCCACCCAGTACTGGGGAGTTCGGGAGTATTGCCATAGCTAGTATAACAGATGCTTTTCGAAGGTTGAGGTACACGATTTCCGAAGGTTTCTTGGTTATGTGTTGACGGATGGATACAACTTGGATGTAGGGATTGTTAGTTTTGGGTGAGATATATTGCTTCCCCTATATCCCCAACACCAGATTGCATAACCAGAATTTTCAGGAGTTTTATAGGTGGGAATTCAAGTAGCTCTAGTTTTTTTCTTTCCGACAGATGCGTGATATGAGATTGGGGTTCGATGTCTAGTGGTCCGCCTATCCACAGTCGTTTTTACAGTGTCCTCGTTGTGTCTTAAAGAGCCCTTGGCTATGCTGGTTCGGGGACACTTCGTATGTCATGTGCACTGCCTTGTACATGATGGTGCTGTACGATCGAGCCCGTGTGGGCCCCATCACAAAAAATTCGGACGAAATCTCTACCATATGTTTGTTTCCGGCTTATTCTGCAAGCCAAATCCTTTGTTTTGTTTTATTTGTGGTATTCGAGTTGCTTCGAAGTCAAATGTTGAATCCATACTTTTCCTAAACGGTGTTCTCATATTGCTATGTGAATACTAATCTTTCTTGATCATTGAGGTCGTCATGTTAATTCTTTTCCAACCGGCGTTCTTCTCTTCAAGTGGATCCCATCATTTCAACATTCGCGAGATCAATTCTAAGTTTTCTCAACGGTATCCATTCCATCTGCCCCAAGTTGCCTTTGTTTTCCCGCCCTCCCACCCTTTTCTTCAAGGAATCACATATTTTAATCATGTATCCATTTATTCATGTGAAGTCACTTCTCCCTTTTCAATCAATGTTCTGATCCGGTGATCCCTCGTGAAGATGCTCACGAGCTTCAAGTTTATCTTCGTCTCTTTTCTTCTCCGGTGGATTAATTTCAAGTTTTGGTGTTGATCATATCTCTTCCTTTTGTTTCACATATCTTCCCATGTGAATTTCTTATCCGAGGCTCTCTTATTTATTCACCTTGCCCAGTTCATATCCGGAGTTTTGAAGATATCTCAGGAGATTCGTGTTTTCAGTTCTAAACCGTTCAACATATCTCGAGATTGTTATCTCATTCAAGCCATTTAATTCAACCGGTGCAATCTCTCTTTTAAAATCGTTCAACGGCGTTTCCTTTTGAGTGGTCCCTAACCCACAGGTCTTTGTCCAGGATCTTACCTAACTCTTCTAATTTTCCCGGAGCCATTCCTATTTTTTTAGAAGTTTGACGTATGAATGAATTTCATCAGTGTTTTCCAAGATCAATTTCAAATTATTTTTCATTGTTGGCTCAACCTCTTTAATTTTCATTCTCCTGGAGGATCTCAACAATTCATGGTGGTGTTTATCGTCGTCATTCTCAAATTTTGAAGACCGAAGAGTTCCTCTTAAATCCTTACCCGTTCTTCCAGAGATTCATGGTTCTAGCTTTATGCCATCCTCTCATAATTGTTTTGATTGTGACAATTCTTTTCTTACCATCCAGAGCATTTCATGAGTTGTTTCCATTTCTTTCCTCCGAAGGCCATCATGTCATAATTCTTCATTCTCAGCATGTAGCTATCGTTCTCCAAATCTTACCGGTGCATCGTTCAAATATCCTCTAATCAGTTCATGATCTCTTCGTTCTCATGTATCTAAATCCTCTCAAGTATCTTCGTTTTCTTTTTCTCCAATTCTTCCCGGTGAATTGTGCCTTTGCTACTTTCATTACCCATTCTTATGGTGGTTCATTCAAGAATTCTCTTTCGTTGTTATCGTATCAATTCATTCGTTCTTTCCAAATTCTCTTCCGTTGTTACCGGTGGATCGTTGAAGAATTTTCTCAAGTTTGCGCTATATCTCTCTTAATCCTTTCTATGGGAATAAGTAGTATGCCAAATCTGTTGCTTGTCATCAATTTAAATTGGTGAAGGATACGCATAACATAATTCTTATTCTTGATTCATCCAAGTGAATTCAATTCCTTTTTCCGGAGTTCGTAGTGATATCAGTTTCTCAGTTATATGTGTTAATCTTCTTCCGGAGTTCCAAGTTTTCCGCATTATCTCGTCGCGAAGCTCCATCTAAATCATTGCAAGGCTTCTTCTCGTTCTTTTCAACTTTCCTTTCGTTGGATCTTTCTTTTATTATCGGAGTTCTTCATGGAGGCTCTACATGGTGGTTCGTCAAGGATTCCTTTCATTCTTCAATTGTTCTTCAAGATTTCTTTCGAAGTTATGATCTGCCAAGCTATACTCTAAAATAAACATTGTGCTCAACAAATGTTTTGTTTTGAGGAACTCAAGTATTCTTCATCTTGCATTCCAAAGTGCAATTCTTTCTACCTTATCTTTTGAGGTGGTGTTATATCATTCTTGACAATTTCCATTCATGTTTCGTGATTCACATGTTGTCAAGAATGAGGTATTTTAAGTCCATCAATCTCTTCATTGGAGTTATCTTGGTATAGATTTCACTTAAAGCCTTCCCTAAGGAATGTTGCTATGGTGCCTATTGATAATCCAAGTTTCCACCTATTCTCGCGGTGAAATAAGTTTTTTCATCTCTTTGGTGCTCTCAATCAAATCAATGGTTTCCATTAGTGGCCGGTTGTCACCTCATAGTCTTGAGATGTTTTCCATAAGCCCACTACAAGCTTATTCGTTTTGTTGTTGGTTTTTCAACAACTTCGTTATAACCTTCTTGGAAGGGTGCTTTCCAAGCTCATTTTTGGCAGAAGTTGGCTTTTTCTTCTCCATTCTGTTATTCCAATGATCTATCTTCTATTCTTTCTTCCAGAGGCATTGTGATGTTGCTCTTTTCACTCATCATCTTGAATTGTGAGGATCATGTTCTTTTCGTGCTTATCCATTTAACCGGAGTGTTGTGTCATCTCTTCAAGTTCTTTTCATCTTATCAAGTCTTGCATCTCTTTTCAACCGGAGTGCTGTCCGAATTTGATCTTCCTTGTTCCTTGTTTATCCCGTTTCAACCAGAGTAGTTTCAATTCCTTCTTGTCCATCGTACTCGTCATTCATAGCTTTGCAACCTCCAAGGTTCACATGGTGTTCCTTGTTTCTATTTTCTACCGCAGTGCTCTCAATTGTGTTCAACTCCGTTGTGTTCTTTCTTTCAAGTTTTTCAACCTCTCAAGGATCGTGGTTTCACTCGTTTATCAAATAAGCAACTTTATTTTACCTCTCCTCTTCCTTTTCCGCTTCTCTCCGGTGCCATCGTAGATCTCGGGACGAGATCCTCTTGTAGTGGTGGAGTGTTGTAACGCCCCGAGACCGATGCTCCAGAAGACTTCCAACTATTCTGAGTTTCACCGTGTGTTTTTTTGGTTGTTGCATTTCATTATTGCATCATTTGCATTGCGTCATATTTTTCATGCAACCCTTTTTAAAACTCAGCTAAATAAATTGCATAGATCATTGATCTATTTAAATCGAGGGAAATTCACATAGTGAAATTCTCTTTAAAACATATCAAAGTCTCTCAATATTATTAAGGAGCTATAATAAAATGTTCCACTGATTTGGAATCACCAAAAACAAACTTGCATTTTAATCTCTCGCGTTTCCAACTATCCTAATCCTTGATCCTTCTCCTTTTATTCCAAATCAAGTGGTGGCGCTTCGAAATTATGTCAAGTAGCCACATTCCAAGTTTGAGCTCGACTCGAATTTATTTGATCCTTCAAATAAATTCAAACCATTTTCCTTTTTTTTTCTCTCGGTCCAACCAACTCTCCTTCTCTCTCATTTCTTTTTTCTGTTTGCCATTAGCCCACAAACCAGGCCGGCCCAGCCATCCATTAGCCCAACCAACCCACCTAAACCTGTAGCCCTAACCGATCGAGAGCCCTAGCCCCTTACCACGCTCTCTTCCGATCCCCATCTCCCCCCTCGTTCCCGTGCCACCGCCACACATTGCTGCCAGGGAAAGCGCCTGATCCCCTCTGCCTGCTCCTTTCCCCGTCGCCGCCATGCTACCTCTCCTACTCCGCCCTCATAGCCCTCGCACCCCTTGCCCGTGGCCTCTCGCCTCCTCTGCTCACCGCCGCCTTGGCCGCAAGCACCAGCAGCTCCCCTCGCGCCCCTGCACTAAGCTCCTCTCCTGTGCTCCTCCCATGGAGCCCGTGCCCGAGCTTTTTCCTCGACCTTGCCACCTCACCAATAGCAGCAGCGTCACCCCGTCCAGTTCCTCATCGATGACCTCCCGCTCCGGATCCGCCTCCCACGATCGTGACCAGTGCTGTGCCTCCACACCGTCCCCACGCCCTAGCCTTTCTTCCCTGGCTCCTGGCCATGGTCGCGTGCCACTCGAGCCAGCAGGCCGCTGCCCTGCGTCGCCGCCCTGTGCCGCACCTCCACTGACCTCGGCCTCCCGCGGTTGCCTGCTGCTGGCCCCGCTGCCGAGCGTCGCCCTCCACGCGAGCGTCCTCCGGCGGCCTCGTCGCCCATGCGCCGCTCCGACGACCCCACCATCGCGCCTCCCGACATCGTCAAGACCTCGTGTCCCTACCGCCGTGTTGACTCCTCGAGCTGTCCTTGTCGGCCTCGGCTTCAAGACCTTGCTGCCCCTTTTGTTGTTGCCAATTTCCTCGACCGAGGGACCCCAAGACCGCCAAGTCCCTTCTTCGTTCCCCTATTGCTGTTGACGCCAAGTTCAACAGTCACCGAGCGTGGATTCGCCATGTACAACTACTGACACCCGTGGATTTCACCAAGTACCTCTACCAACGAACGAGACCCTGGTTTCGACAAGTTCCTCACGGCGACCCTGAACATATACGGGATATGTACGATTTCGAACCGTGTACCACGACGAACATGTACGGCTACACGACGACCCGCCAAGACCCTAAACAACTACCGCCGCCGCCGTGTACCACTACTTCCACTACCGTCATGAGAACGACTACTTCCACTACCGTCGCCACGTGAACAACTACTTCCCATGACGACCCGTGAACGACTAATTCCTCTACATCGTACCGAACCCGAACCGCTCCGAAAATGCATGCTTCAAAGGTATAACCCCGAGACGATCAACCGTGGACTGAATGCATGTTGTCTGAGATGAACCATATGTTTGCACCGTGCCCAAGCTGTCATTGCACGTTTCTCCTTGTTTGCCATGCCATCGACCTGTGGGAACCCGGTAACCGGGATCACCCCACCATCTTTTGCATGTTCCGCACATCCACACCTTCTTTTGCATCGGTATCTTCATGGGTTACTGGAACCGATATGTTGCCGCGGCACCATTTTTGGATTCGTCGCCGTGGCACCTCTTCTTTCCACCATGGTGACATAATGCTTCATAACATGCTCATGTCAACGTTTTCATAAAATTGCATAAAACTTGCATATGTCATCCACATCATGATAACAACAATTAAAATGTTTAAAATTGTTGTTTGTGTTAAATTGCTAAATAACATATGGGGATTTCCGGAATTGTTGTTTGTGTTTCCGGACTCATTTAACTTGCCTAAATAGCTTGTTTAATTATCTTTCACCTATTGCCATGTTTATAACAACATGTAATTTTGTTGTGTTCCTAAATGAGAGAGAACTAAATAATGGATGTGGTTTTTCGTCAATATGAAACTCATTGCATATTGAGCTCCACTTAACTTGTAGTGTTGTTTGTGCATATTGCCATGCCATGCCTCATTAAACCGAACATGCATCATACTTGTTTGTGCATCATGACATGTTTATGCTTGTGTGTTTACCATGTTGTTTGCATCTTTCCGGTTTGCTTCTCTCATTAGCTTCGGTTTCATTCCGAAGTTGTGAGGATTCGTTTGACTACATCTGTTTGTCTTCTTCTTGGACTCGTTCCTCTTCCTTGCGGGATCTCAGGCAAGATGACCATTACCCTCGATATCACTTCTATCTTTGCTTGCTAGTTGCTTCGTTCTATCGCTATGCTGCGCTACCAATCACTTGTCTGTCAAGCCTCCCAAATTGCCATGTCATCCTCTAACCTTTTCACCCTTCCTAGCAAACCGTTGCTTGGCTATGTTATCGTTGCTCAGCCCCTCTTATAGCATTGTTAGTTGCAACTGAAGTCGAAGATTGCTCCATGTTGGACAGGATTATGTTGGGATATCACAATATCTCTTATTTAATTAATGCACCTATACACTTGGTAAAGGGTGGAAGGCTCGGCCTTATGCCTGATGTTTTGTTTCACTCTTGCCGCCCTAGTTTCCATCATCCCGGTGTTATGTTCCTTGATTTTGCGTTCCTTACGCGGTTCGGTGATTTATGGGATCCCCTTGACAGTTCGCTTTGAATAAAACTCCTCCAGCAAGGCCTAACCTTGGTTTTAACATTTGCCACCTAAGCCTTTTTCCCTTGGGTTCTGCAGACTCAAGGGTCATCTTTATTTAACCCCCCCGGGCCAGTGCTCCTTCGAGTGTTGGTCTGAACCGGGCAGACTACGGGGCCACCATGGGGCAACTCAAGGGCTGGTTTTACTCGTAGGCTGACCTATCCGTTGTGCCCTGAGAACGAGATATGTGCAGCTCCTATCGGGATTTGTCGGCACATCGGGCGGCTTTGCTGGTCTTGTTTTACCATTGTCGAAATGTCTTGTAAACCGGGATTCCGAGACTGATCGGTTCTTCCTGGGAGAAGGAATATCCTTCGTTGACCGTGAGAGCTTGTGATGGGCTAAGTTGGGATACCCCTGCAGGGTATAAACTTTCGAGAGCCGTGCCCGCGCTTATGTGGCAGATGGGAATTTCTTAATATCCGGTTGTAGAGAACTTGACACTTGACTTAATTAAAATGCATCAACCGCGTGTGTTGCTGTGATGGTCTCTTTTCGGCGGAGTCCGGGAAGTGAACACGGTCTTTGTGTTATGATTGTGCGTAAGCATTTTCAGGATCACTTCTTGATCATTTCTAGCTTCTCGACCGTTCTGTTGCTTCTCTTCTCGCTCTTATTTGCGTATGTTAGCCACCATATTTTCTTAGTGCTTGCTGCAACTCCACCTCATTACCACTTCCTACCCATAAGCTTAAATAGTCTTGATCTCGCGGGTTTTGAGATTGCTGAGTCCTCGTGACTCACCAGATACTATCACAACAGTTGCAGGTGCCGATGATACCAGTGTAGGTGACGCAACCAAGCTCAAGTGGGAGTTCGATGAAGATCTTGGTTGTTACTATGTTTTGTTTCTTGATGATCAGTAGTGGAGTCTAGTTGGGACGAGCGGGGATCTAGCAGTTGGGTTATCTTCTTTTCTTTTGGCTTTGTCTGTAGTCAGACTATGTGTGTGCTCTGAATGATGTATGAATTATATGTTCATTGTGTGAAGTGGCGATTGTAAGCCAACTCTTTATCCCATTCTTGTTCATTACATGGGATTGTGTGAAGATGACCCTTCTTGCGACAAAACCACCATGCGGTTATGCCTCTAAGCCGTGCCTCGACACCTGGGAGATATAGCCGCATCGTGGGTGTTACAGAGCTGGTGCTAGCTACGGGCTCCTGGAGATGCGTTGAGCGCGGTGGTGCTCTCAGCTATGGCTCTAGGCAATGGTGGCCAAGGCGGTTACATGGCCGGCGGCGAAGAGCTCTCGGCTCGTTGCGAACGGCGGCTAGAGAGGGAAGTAGAGCACGAGGAGAGGGGGAAACGATGGAGGAGCTCACAGCGGGGTCGAGGATGGTCTCAGCGGGCTCGGGGATGCAGCGGAGGCAGTGAATCAATGGCGGCGGTCTTCGGTGGCCGAGGAGGGGAACGACAGAGCTGGCGGTGTCCAGGGGCTTCCGGCGCCGTGCGGCTTTGTGAGAAGGAAGAGGGGAACCAGGTGGAGCCTCTGAGTGCGTTGACGAGGTGAGGGGAGCACGGTGGTTGCGGCAGCAGTGAGCGGTGGCGACGACTGCACTCGGTGGGGGGAGCAGAGGAGGGGGGAGCGTTCAGGGGAGAGAGGGAGGGGTCCAGAGAGAGAGAGGTGGTCAGGGGGGGTGTCATGGCGCTCGGGGCCGTCTCCAGCAGCAGCGACAAGAAGGAGCTGGCGTGCACACCGCGGCCACACGCCCTCCTTCCTACTGGTAGGAGGTTAGGCGTGATTGGCGCCTGGGCCTCATTGGTTGGCTGTCCACTGGGCCGGCCAGGTAAGCCCAGGTAAATCTCTCTCTCTTCTCTGTTTTCTATTTTCTTTTCTAGAATTTGTTTTGGGTTTAGTTTTAACACCAAACCACTTTATAAAATCCTGAAAATAATTATGTGGCTAGAACTAAATATACCAAACCACATAAAATGTTCCAGAATTATTGGACATATATTAATTATATAAAAATATATATCCAATGCAAATAGTTATTGAATTAATTCAAAGGCCCAAAATAAATGTTTCTAAGATACCAAAAATATTGGTTAGAATTTTACCTCTTGCCAATATTTTCAGAGACTAAGAGGAACATTTTCTTGGACTCATTTGATGAGATTTAAATGTTGGTTATTTTTAGAGGTTTTTTTGAGGCTTTTGAAAATTCCTCAATTCAAGTTTCATTTGAATTTAAACATGATGCTCACATGGAAACTAGCATAGGTAAGACCAGAATTAGGGATGTGACAACTCAAAGCTGCCAGGACCCCGACTTAATGCCACACCGATCTAGCATGTAACACCTCATATCACTTTGCGGCCTCACGCACGGTATTCCCACGTGTGTCGCCTTACCAGGCCCGGGACCATTTGCGGATTTTGGCACACGTATATGATAGTGTCGCTAGCATCCATATGACAAGGAGCCCGAGCTGACATGGCTAGTCGTGAACCAAAGTGGCACTAACTCATAGGAACAGGCATACATGACCCAACAACGAACGTGTCGGTCATCAGCGAGTGAATCCGGGCTGTAGCAACTAGGCTAGCAGGACTCCGGTAAACCGGGCTGTAGCAGGCTAACAGGACTCCGGTAGACACCGCGTGACATTTCCCCGAAGGGACAGGCACAGGAACGAAGAAGGACACATGCCGGCCAGCCTAAGTGTTCCAGAGCAGTAGCAAGCTACCAAGGCTCAGTGGAAGCACTAGGCGACTTTTCCCAGTAAGAGAGGCTACCAAGGATAAACAACTAGTTAGTCAGATCCCACACATACCAAGCATTTCAATAACATACACACAATATGCTCGATATGTGCAAATACAACATGGCATCACAACATGACTCTACAAATCAAGTATTTTATTCAATAGGCTCCGAGGAGCGAGATATTACAAACATGGGTCTCACGACCCAACATTCAGAGCATACAAGTCAAAGCACATGCAGAAGCTTAACATGTCCGAGTACAGACATCTACAAATGAAAAAGGCTGAGAAGCCTGACTATCTACCAGATCCTGCCGAGGGCACAAGATCGTAGCTGAGGTAACAAGCTAAACGTCGAAGTCCACGCGGAACTACTAGTGAGACTGAAGTCTCTGCAAAAACGTAAAATAGGAAAACGTGAGTACAAATGTACCCAGCAAGACTTACATCAGAACTAACTACATATGCATCATTATCAACAAGGGGTTGGTGGGGTTTAACTGCAGCAAGCCAGCTTTTACCCGGTGGCTATCCCGAACTATGACTGCAAGTAACTCTTTTGAGGTGGCGCAAACGAGTCCACATATTCACCACATAAATACACCACTATGGATCCGCTCCCGTCTCCCTACGAGAACGCCATCCATAGCACCCATGCTTATCTTGCGTGTTTTAAAGTATCCACTTTAACTTCTCTATGAACTGTATAGGCAACCGAGAAGTCCTTTACCGCGGACACGGCTATTCGAATAGATGATGTTAACCCTACAGGGGTGTACTTATTCACACACGCTCTCGCCACTTACCGCCATGTACACATCATGTATCTCGGCAACCTTCAAGCGGAAGCCTGGCGAGGGTGTCGGCCACGACCTGACTAACCACACAAGACTCTAGTCCGGGTCTATCGCCTATTCGGGTTCCATCTGCAAGGAGATCCGGCCGGGGTGTCGCTCACGGCCCCAAACGATGTGAGCAGGGTTCCCAAGCCCACCATCTGGGTGCCACTTGGTACACCGTGCCACCTGTGCCTAGTCTGTCCCAAGCCCACCGTGCCAGGTGCCACTCGGTAGAAAAATAGCACTACCTACAAACACCAGAAACTAGTTGCGACTCCTGGATAGAGATCAAGTCGGTTAATAAGTCGAGAGAGTCAATTAAGGATCCCAATGTGTGGTAGTAACTGTTTCATGGATCACAAACACAGAACTCAGTTCCTGAGGACGGCTTCAATGAGACAACCCACCATGTACTCCTACATGGCCTATCACCGCTACCTTTACCAAATCGTGTTCACATACTTAGCTCACACATAGTAGGACATGTTACACCCCTCCAATTCATCCCCGATGAATCAGACCTGACTCAACTCTAAGCAGTAGCAGGCATGAAAAACAAGCATGAATGAGTAGGCACATCAGGGCTCAAACAACTCCTACTCATGCTAGTGGGTCATCTATTTACTGTGGCAATGACAGGTCATGCAGAGGACAAAGGGGTTCATCTATCGCAGCAAGTAACAGATGAATCATTGTTGTCCTAATGAAGTAAAAGAGAGCAGGAGCGAGAGAGTGGGATTGTATCGGAATGAACAAGGGGGTTTTGCTTGCCTGGCACTTCTGAAGATAGTAATAGCTCTTCACCAATGTCATCGAACTCATCGTCGAAACCACGTCTATTGAGAGGGGACAAACACCGGCAACAAAGAAGGAAACACAATCAATGCAATGCACAATATGATGCATGTTCATGACATGGCAATATGAGTGTTTTGGCCTAATGCAACTACAACCAGATGGATTTGGGTCATATTGAACCAAAGGTTCAACCCCAAATTCAAATTCTGAATCCAAATAGTGCCTTATCATGTTTTGCACTAAACAACAAGGTTAAGTTGTTTAAACATGCATGAAACCAGTGCAGATGGATAGATTGGATTTTTCTGATCATTTTTAATATATAATTTATTTCATTCCAAGTTACGGTTGAATTTACATGAATTTTTGAAGTTTTGGATATTTTCTGAAATAAATAAATCATCTCTGATTTATTTAAAACTCCAGAAAACATTTACTGCATCAGCATGATGACAACACGACGTCAGCAGGTCAACAACGCTAGCCAGGTCAAACCTGACGGCTGGGACCCGCACGTCAGTGTAACAGTGTCAACAGGAGAGGCTGACCAGTGGGGCCGGGTCAACACTGAGGTGGCGTCGTCAAACTGACCCATGGGGCCACGGGCATTAGCTTATTTTAAATAAGAATAACCCTGTAGTTAATTAAGGGGGTGGGTCCCATATGTAAGTGGGTCATGGTATTAGTTAGCAGGTGATTAACTGCTTACGATGCGCCACATCATCATCGCCGGACTTTGGTCGGCGGCGACCATTCCGCGCGGGGGAGCTGCTGCTGGGCGGTTCTAGGGGCTGTGTTTAGGTGCGGGAAGACTACTAGGAGGAAGCACATGTTCGTCCGCATCCAACGGAGTAGGGAAGAGCGGATGGGGTGCGCTGTGCTCACTGGAGTTGAGCTCGCGACGGCGGCCGGAGCTCGGGTGAGCTCGAGCAGGTGGCTGTAGGGCATGTGGGGAGGAGCTGCTGCTAGCTACGGGCTCCTGGAGATGCGTTGAGCGTGGTGGTGTGCTCAGCTGTGGCTCTAGGCAATGGTGGCCATGACAGTGACATGGCCGGCGGCGAAGAGCTCTCGGCTCGTTGTGAACGGCGGCTAGAGAGGGAAGTAGAGCACGAGGAGAGGGGGAAACGATGGAGGAGCTCACAGCGGGGTTGAGGATGGTCTCAGCGGGCTCAGGGATGCAGCGGAGGCAGTGAATCGACAACGGCGGTCTCGGGTGGCTGAGGAGGGGAACGACGGAGCTAGCGGCGTACAGGGGCTTCTGACGCCGTGCGGCTTGGTGATAAGGAAGAGGGGAACCAGGCGGAGCCTCTAAGCGCGTTGACGAGGCGAGGGGAGCACGGTGGTTGCGGCAGCAGTGAGCGGTGGTGACGGCTGCACTCGATGGGGGGAGCAGAGGAGTTGGGGAGCGTTCGGGGGAGAGAGGGAGGGGTCCAGAGAGAGGGGCGGTCAGGGGGGGTGTCGTGGCGCTCGGGGCCGTCTGCAGCAGCAGCGACAAGGAGCTGGCGAGCGCGCCGCGGCCACACGCCCTCCTGCCTACTGGCAGGAGGTTAGGGGTGACTGGCGCCTGGGCCTCGTGGGTTGGCTGTCCACTGGGCCGGCCAGGTAAGCCCAGGTATATCTCTCTCTCTTCTCTATTTTCCAATTTCTTTTCTGCAATTTATTTTGGGTTTAGTTTTAACACCAAACCACTTTATAAAATCCTGAAAATAATTATGTGGCTAGAACTAAAATATACCAAACCACATAAAATGTTCCAGAATTATTGGACATATATTAATTATATAAAAATATATATCCAATGCAAATAGTTATTTAATTAATTCAAAGGCCCAAAATAAATGTTTCTAAGATACCAAAAATATTGGTTTGAATTTTACCTCTTGCCAATATTTTCAGAGACTAAGAGGATCATTTTCTTGGACTCATTTGATGAGATTTAAATGTTGGTTATTTTTAGAGGTTTTTCTGAGGCTTTTGAAAATTCCTCAATTCAAGTTTCATTTGAATTTAAACATGATGCTCACATGGAAACTAGCATAGGTCAGACCAGAATTAGGGATGTGACAGAGGAAGCTAGGAGTATTCATGGGAGACCCCGCGCCAGGAGGAGAAGACGATGATTCCACTTGACCGAAGAACTACGTCATCATCGATGACACCGACTCAGACCCCGACGATAGCGATGATGACTATGTTGATGAAGCTGGAGCAGATATCATGGAGTCTTCCACCGATCAATTTTTCTAGTCGACCACCATATCAGTAGTAGTATTCCCCCCCCATGTATATAGTATAGTCCGAGCACTTTTGTAACGATAGTTAGACCGATGTATGCCCTTGTTTGAATTGATTGAGGTGATATGTTTGTGTTTGCCTAATGTGCATATGGGTAGTGTTTTCCCTCTTGATCTCATTTTATTCTGTTTTCTCATCTTTTCTAAACCCATCAGATGCCTCTGAGACGCGACAATGGATTTGCTTTCCCGCCGGAGCTCACTCAGTTGATCCACCAATAGAATACCCTGATGCAGCTACTAGTCCAGAACTAGAACCAGGGGAACAACAACAACAACCCACCACCACCACCACCTGTTGATCACTTAGCTCGTTTCTTAAGGCTGAATCCGCCGGTGTTCTCCAGTAGCACCGAGCCGATACTTGCAGACGATTGGCTCCGCAAGATTGGAAGGGAGTTGACCACTGTAGGATGCACAGATGTGGAGAGAGTGTGTTTTGCCGCACATCAGCTTGATGGACCCGCAACATCATGGTGGGAGAATTTCACAGCCACTTACCCCATCGACATTGTCACATGGGACCAGTTTCAACAGGCCTTCCATACTTCCCATGTTTCAGCAGGAGCAATGGCCATGAAGAAGTGCGAGTTTCGCAACTTGCGCCAAGGAGGACGCACTGTGGGCCAGTATGTGGATGATTTTAGTAAGTTAGCACGTTATGCCCTTGATGACGTCGCTACGGATGCAGCTAAGCAGGAGAAGTTTCTGGAAGGGCCAAATGATGAGCTGAGCATGTAGTTGATGGTGGCAACCTTCAACAACTACCAGGAGTTGGTAGATAGAGCTCTCATGATCGAAGGGAAGCAGCAGCAGATTGACAACCGCAAGAGGAAGTATGGACAAGGGAAGTACAATTCTAGAGCTCAACAGAGGCCCCGTTTTACCCGAACTCGGGAGGACCCCTTCACCATAACCATGGAGGTCACAATCATAATGGAGGGAGTTCTCACAACCACAGTGGCCCCATGGTAATGGAGGAAGCAACGGCCAGAACCGTTCCAACCCAGCAACGCCTGCCAAGAAGGATCTAAGTCACATTACTTGTTTCTAGTGCAGGAAGGATGGACATTAGGCCACAGAGTGTTCTGAAGCAAAGAATGGAAATGGCAATGGAAGCTCTGGGAAGAAGTCCAACCCTTTCAACAGGGGACAAGTGAACCATGTTAACGTGGAGGAGGTTGAAGCGCAACCAAATGCAGTAATAGGTAAGTTTTTGGTTAAGTCATTTACTGCAATCGTTCTTTTTGATACTGGTGCATCGCATTCATACATATCCAGGGGATTTGTGGATAAGTATAAGTTGCCCACCAAAGTTCTTAGAACACCTATGTTAGTACGCTCGCCAGGAGCGGAACATATGGCAAGCCAAGGATGTTTTCAGATGCCATTGACCATAGGTAGGCATGTTTTCCCCTCAGACCTGATCGTTCTAGAGTCGTAAGGTTTGGATGTGATTTTGGGTATGGATTGGCTATTGATGTATGGAGGAAACATCGATTGCACCAGTAAGTTGATTATGCTAACCGCCCCAGAAGGAAGGAGGATTAAGTATGTATCCCGGCATGTGCCGAAGAGGACTCAAGTGAATTCCTTATTAGGAGTTGTACAGGAGGAAGTACCAGTGGTGAAGGATTTCCCTGACGTATTTCCAGAGGAGTTGCCAGGCATGCCACCGGATAGGGACATTGAGTTTTTGATTGAGCTTTTGCAGGAACAGGGCCAATATCTAAGAGACCGTACAGGATGCCCGCAAAGGATTTGGAGGAAATTAAGAAGCAGATTAAAGAGTTACTGGATAAAGGCTATATTCGCCCAAGTTCGTCACCTTGGGGATCACCAGTGCTTCTAGTGGAGAAGAAGGATGGATCGTTAAGGATAGTTGTTGATTACCGTGGATTGAATGAAGTAACGATCAAGAACAAGTACCCACTGCCGATGATCAATGATCTTTTCGACCAGTTGCAAGGAGCTAAGGTATTTTCCAAGATCGATCTGTGATCAGGATACCACCAGTTGAAGATCAGGATATACCCAAGATAGCTTTTAGCACAAGGTACGGGCTATATGAGTATACCGTTATGTCATTCGGTCTGACTAACGCACCTGCCTATTTCATGAACATCATGAACAAGGTGTTTATGGAGTTTTTGGATAAGTTCGCCGTGGTGTTCATTGATGATATTCTGGTTTACTCGAAAAATGAAGAGGAGCATAAGGAGCATTTGCGTTTGGTACTTGGGAAGCTCAGAGAACATCAGCTATATGCCAACTTCAGCAAGTGTGAGTTTTGGTTGAAAAAAGTGGGATTCCTCGGACATGTTATATCCGGAGAAGGAATAGAAGTAGACCCCACCAAGGTTGTCACTGTGACAAATTGGGAAGCACCCACGTCAGTTGGAGAGATCCGGAGTTTTCTTGGACTCGCAGGATACTACCGGAGGTTCATTGAGAATTTCCCGAAGATTGCAAAGCCCATGACAGAGTTGTTAAAGAAGGACACCAAGTTCAAATGGACTGAGGAATGCGAGGCCAGTTTTCAGGAGTTGAAGAAACGTTTGGTTACCGCTCCAGTGTTGATTCTTCCAGATGAACACAAGGATTATCAAGTGTATTCCGACGCTTCTCGTCGAGGACTTGGAGTTGTGCTTATGCAGGAGGGAAGAGTTGTTTCATATGCCTCACGACAGCTTAAACCCCATGAGTTGAATTATGCTACACACGATTTGGAGTTAGCAGCCGTAGTGCATGCGCTGAAGACATGGAGACACTTTCTCATCGAAAACCATTATGAGGTGTACACGGATCACAAGAGTTTGAAGTATATCTTCACGCAGAAGGAGTTGAATCTCAGGCAGAGGAGATGGTTGGAGCTCATCAAGGATTATGATATGAGATTGCATTATCATCCCGGAAAGGCTAACATAGTAGCCGATGCGTTGAGCCGCAAGAGTCATGTCAATACACTCATGACCAGAGAGTTACCCAAGGAGTTAGCAAAGGATCTTCGTGAACTATGCTTGGAGATAGTTCCGAGAGGCTATATAGCAGCATTGGAGATTCAGTCTACTTTGATGGATAAGATCAGAGAAGCTCAGAAGACGGACAAGGAGATTGCCGAGATAAAGGAAAGGATGAGCAAAGGAAAGGCTAAAGGATTTCATGATGATGAGCATGATACCTTATGGTTTGAGGACCGCGTATATGTGCCAAATGACTCGGAGATCAGGAAGTTGATTCTGTAGGAAGCCCATGATTCGCCGTATTTGATTCACCCAGGAAATACCAAGATGTATCTGGATTTGAAGGACAGTTTCTGGTGGACCTGAATGAAGAAGGATATTGCGGAGTATGTAGCAGTTTGTGATGTATGTCAGAGAGTGAAGGCAGAGCATCAGAAGCCAGCAGGATTTCTACAACCATTGCCGATACCCGAATGGAAGTGGGATAAGCTAGGCATCGATTTTATCACGGGATTGCCCAGGACTCGTTCAGGCTATGACTCTATATGGGTTGTAGTCGATCGTTTGACGAAGGTAGCTCATTTCATCCCAGTGAAGACCACTTACACCAATGCTAAGTTGGCAAAGATATACATGACTAGGATCGTATGTCTGCATGGAGTTCCGAGGACCATTGTATCAGTTAGAGGAATCTAGTTTACCTCAAGGTTCTGGAATCAGTTGCATGAGACTTTGGGTACCAGGCTAGAGTTTAGTACATCCTTTCATCCAGAGACAGATGGACAGACCGAGAGAGTCAATCAGATTCTGGAGGACATGTTGAGAGCTTGTGCGCTAGACTATTGATCTAGTTGGGACGACAATTTGCCATATGCAGAGTTCTCCTACAATAACAGTTATCAAGCCAGTTTGAAGATGACGCCTTTTGAAGCTTTGTATGGAAGGAGGTGCAGGACACCGTTGTTGTGGGATGAAGTTGGAGACCGTCAGTTGTTTGCACCAGATTTAATTAAGGAGTCTGAAGAGAAGGTTAAGCTGATTCCTGATAGACTCAAGGTAGCCCAGTTCAGGTAGAAGACCTATGCAGATTCTAAACGCAAGGAGACAAATTACGAAGTCAGAGACCGAGTGTATCTTCGTGTGTCCCCACTTCGAGGAGTTAAGCATTTTGGAGTTAAGGGAAAGTTAGCACCACATTTTGTGGGACCATACAAAGTTTTGGAACATATGGGAGAAGTTGCTTACAAGTTGGAATTGCCCGAAGGATTGTCAGGATTTCATGATGTGTTCCACGTTTCCCAGTTGAAGAAGTGCCACACAGAGATGGCGGATGTCCCTCTGAGACACAGTGCCGCTGGAAGCGATTCAGTTGGATAGAGATTTCACCTACGAGGAGAAACAAGTCAAGATTCTTGAGTTTGCCAGCCGAGTCACATGCAGCAAGGTTATCAAGTTTTGCAAAGTTCAGTGGAGCCACCATACCGAGGATGAAGCCACCTGGGAACAAGAGGAATACCTACGGAAGGACCACCCTCACCTATTTTCTAGCCAACCCGAATCTCGAGGGCGAGATTCATCTTAAGGGGGTAGGTTTGTAACATCCCAAATTTTCAATTTGGAATGTTATACATTAGATCATCATTGCATATCATATTTTACGCAACTCAAGGACCCACGGAGAGAGTTGGGGATTTCGTTATTTTCATATTTGAGTTTTCTTAAATTTTGAAAAGAGGGTCATTTGATTTTAATTATTTTCTCTTCAAATATTTATTTTATGAAAATAAAAGAGAGGGGATAAAATGACTTCCCCAAAATAAAGAAATATTGGAGGTTAAATATTAAAATCAAATAAGATTTTATTTGGAGTTTTATCGCTATTTTATTTGAATTTGGAAAAAAATACGTTTTTCAAAATTGCATTAGAGGACCAAATAAATGTTCACTTTGTCCGCTATATTTTTAGAGGGCAGGGAAATTTTATTCAAGATTTTTGGAGTCCGTTTAGTATTTCTTTTCTTTGTTTCTATGCGCGGATTTATTTAAATAAAAATCCCACCGACCTAGCCGGGCCATGCCCGACTAGGACTCCAGCCCGACCGGCCCTTTAAGAGGCGAGGCCCGAGCCGCTGAAACCAAGCCCCGCCCCAGCCCCGCACCCTGCCGCCACCGCCAGCGCCGCCAGCCGCTGCCGCCGCTGCCACCCCGCCGGAGTCCGCCACCCACCGCCGCCGGTTTTCGTTAGAAAACCATAGTTTTTTAGAAACCCTCGGTTATTTTATTTTAGATCATTTTTTTCCAGTTTAGTTAATTAGCGAACGCCCGTTCGTACGTTCATTTTAACGAACGGTTTTCACTCATTAGCTGCAGACAGCGAACGTTCGTTCATTAGCCTGTTCGTTAGTTTTCTTTTTCCAGGGTTTTTCCGCGATTATTTTCGATCGCGATTTCTGTCCTGATTTTCGTTTTACTTTATCTTTTCACTCGTTTATCGGAATCAGGCGATTCAAGCACCTAGATCTTCGTCTCAAAGCCCTCTTTCTGTTTAAACCACATGAACAAGATTTTTGCTACTGTAAAATTTGACTTAAGTCCAGATTAGTAAACGGATCTTGTTTCTTTCGCAGTTTGAGTTTCGTTGCTTCGTTTGATTTGATTCTTTTTGCAAACCGGAGTTTTTAAGTTGAACTTTCTGGTTATATCTATTATTTGAGTTTTACCCATGCTTCTAGTTGAGTGCTTATTGTATGCTTGTTTGTTCGCGATAGAATACCCGAAGTGCGAAGCGTGCTACTACGAGTCTCTAGGTTTCACGGATCAACAGCAAGGCAAGTAACACTTTGATCATACCTCTTTACTACCTAGTTTTATTGCATTAGATCAATCCTCAAACATTGCATTGTTAGGATCCGACTAATATGTGGGCTTTGGGAAGTAGATGACTAGGTAGAACCTATTGCCCTATTTATTATCAAACCTTTGGGAGTTACTTCTACGTTATGCTTATATTGCTATGCTATGCTTGTAGACATGGTTTGGTTCAAGTGATTCATGACAGATGTGAGAGTTATTATTAATGGTTAACTTAAGGTAGCAACTTTAATACACATCTGGGTGGATTGCTTGAGGCACCCTAGAGTACCAAGTGGTTGTCAGTGCACCTGGAGAATCCAGTGTTGTCCTAGGATATCCAGGAGTACCCGTATGATCATCCTACGGTCCGCCACCCAGGCTCAAAGGGGTCATAAGATTATTCATGCTAGAAACTTCCGTGTGCAGCCACAAGCTATTATGCGATCTAGCATAGTTGAGTACATTGCAAGACCTCTTTCAGTGGTGGGCTTGCAGATGTAGGGGAAAGTAGGTGTAACTGTCCACCCAAAGTAAAGAGTTATTGTTTCAGAAAGACTGTGTCTCGATTCTCCGACCATGGATGTATTCGAGTCTTGTGGGGAAAAGTGCGCAAACCTCTGCAGTGTACAAACTAGTCATGGTTACCCGTGTCCCCGGTTATGGACGTTTTGAGTGTCTAGTTCTTGGATTATCGTGTTGATCCTGTCACTCTAAATTTAATTTGATTGGGTTAATGATGATGCTTAGTTGGGATTGAGTTGGAGGAACCTTCTCAATGTTTAACAACCACCATGATAGTTAAATAAAATTTATTCCTTTGTTGTAGGAAAAAATTGGCTTTGCGCAAAACTGTTAACCATAGAGCTTTCCACCAGCCATATATGCATGTAGTGATAGCATTCATTCCGTTCATTACGCTATGTGTTACATTGCCAGCATATTCCATGTGCTGACCCGTTTCAGGCTGCAACGTTCATGTTGCAGACTTTTCAGACGACGAGTAAGGTGCCATAGGTCGTTGTCTTTCACTCAGTGATGCCGTTGGAGTTGATGGACTCACTTTATCTTCCAAGCCTTCCGTTGTTAACATTTTTAGATGGCCTTAAGCCATATTATTGTAATAAGTTCTCTTTTGAGACATTCGATGTAAGAAGTGTGTGATTGCTACTCTATTATAAATCCTCAAGTACTGTGCGTGTCAGCATTACGAATCCAGGGATGCCACTTATGCACAGAGATCAGACTGCTTGAGGTCTGGTCGCTACACAACCTATGGGACATAATTCCGCCACGTGCTGACTTTGTCGGGGTGCCATTCGTGACCCGCCTGACAAGTACCATGGTCGATAGACATGATATGGTATGTTATACTTACAAATGCAAATGATCCGATGATATGCTTAGTGTAGAGTCCAATGATATGTTGTGTGGAATCTAGTTGATGATATGCTTTAGTGTAGAGTTCGATCACATGCTTATTAGTGTAGAATCTAAGGAACTATTAATAGTGTAGATATTCCATATATACTTATTTGCAAAAGTATGTGCGATGCTATTTATTAATTGATATGTTTTTCTTATTCAGAAATTGGCAAAGAGCCTATCTATGAGTTATGGTATCGAGCCTGATGAAGAAGGCTCGGCTGGACTACGCCTTACCGCAACGGGCTCTGTCACAACCTGTACTTACCGCATGGACATAGACGGTCGCACACACTTAAATTCGGTTGGGTGGAAGAGATTCCTCGATGGCAAGAATCTTCGTGTTGGACAGGCCATCCTAATTACTATCAGGAACACCCACCGCCCAGGCTTGAGGAAGATGATCGTCTTTGATATCATCTAGAACTACATATGTGTGTGTGGCTATATCATCTAGAACTACATATGATTATCGTCGTCGATATCATCTAGAACTACATATGATCATCGTCGATATCATCTAGAACTACATATGATGATCGTCGTCGATATCACCTAGTACTCCTTGAGGATGCATGTTGACTATATATGAAATTGTTATCTAGTACTCCCTCCGTTCCAAATTACTTGTCGTGGTTTGAACTAAAACCACACGAGTAATTTGGAACAGAGGGAGTACTACCTAGTACCTATAATGCTTTATGAAATTGATATCTAGTAGTACCTAGTATCTGGAAATTGCAATTTATTGAAACCAAAACGGGGTAGGAAGGGGGGGATGATGAAAGATATAGCAGTAGCGAGGGGCTAGGAAACAGCTACAGCTAACTAATAGTAGCGCATTCCAGAAAAGCGCAACTGATATAGTCAACAGTAGTAGCGCGGGTGCGGACCGCGCTACTACTAACAGTTAGCTGTAGCGCCGTAGTAGTAGCACATCTACCCGCACTGCTACTAGCCTCAAAACCCGCGCTACTACTAGGGTTTTCCCTCGTAGTGAAAGAATGCAACTTACCAGAGCGGTTGCTGTTGGAGAGTACACCGGCCGAGGAGAAAACCCTGGCGGGAACATAGGGCCACCTAAAGAGGACGAGCCGACAATGACTAGGGCCATCGCCAATGCGCAGGTGCTCCTAGTGAGGCGGGAGGTAGACAAAGATGGCGCCATCATCCATGGCCCTACTGCGCTGCCTGGAGAAAACACCCGAATGGGGGTAAAATACCCCCTCTGGTCACTAGGGTTCTGAACAACGCCACACCTGATGTCCCCTCTGGTGGTGCAACTGAAGCCAGGACCACCAGGTACGGATACAGAGGCGGAGCCAGAGTATTTGAAACGTCATTAACCCAACGAGGGGGTCTGGTGCAGAAGGGCGATGACACGCGGATGGCCACCATGAGGTCAATGCCACTTTTTGCGAGGCCATGACTACAAAAAAACACTTCTGTGATGATACATGTTTGCCATGGTAGGTGATACGTCTCCACCGTATCTACTTTTCCAAACTATTTTGCCCTTGTTTTGGACTCTAATTTTCATGATTTGAATGGAACTAAACCAGACTGACGTTGTTTTTAACAGAATTGCCATGGTGTTATTTTTGTGCACAAATCAAAGTTCTCAGATTGACCTGAAAATTTATAGAGAACTTTTGTGGAATGCATAAAAAATACCGGCGCAAGAAGTTACCAGAGGGGGGCCACCCAGAGGCCACAAGCCCTAGGGCATTGCACTGCAGGCTCGTGGGCCCCTGGACCTCCTCCAACCCTAACTCCAACTCTATAAGTACCTACCATGGAGAAAAAAATCAGAGAGAAGGATTTATCGCATTTTACGATATGGAGGTGCCGCCACCTCATGTTCTTCATCGGAGGGCTGATCTGGAGTCCGTTCGGGGTTCCAGAGAGGGGGATCCGTCGCTATCATCATCATCATCAACCTTCCTCCATCACCAATTCCATGATGCTCATCGCCGTGCGTGAGTAATTCCATCGTAGGCTTGATAGACAGTGATGGGTTGGATGAGATTTATCATGTAATCGAGTTAGTTTTGTTAGGGTTTGATCCCTAGTATCCACTAGGTTCTGAGATTGATATCGCTATGACTTTGCTATGCTTAACGCTTGTCACTAGGCCCCGAGTGTCATGATTTCAGATCTGGACCTATAAGTTTTTTCATGAATATATTTGTGTTCTTGATCCTATCTAGCAAGTTGTAGACACCGATTACGAGTTATGATCCGCATACCCCAAGGTGACAATAGTTGGGATTCTTTCCGGTGATTACCGCAGTTTGAGGAGTTCATGTGTTCACTACGTGCTAATGCTTTGGTCCGTTTCTCTATTGAAAGGAGGCCTTAATATCCCTTAATTTCCATTAGGACTCCGCTGCCACGGGAGGGTAGGACAAAAGATGTCATGCAAGTTCTTTTCCATAAGCACGTATGACTATATACGGAATACATGCCTACATTATATTGATGAATTGGAGCTAGTTCTATCACTCTAGGTTATAACTGCTACATGATGGATATCATCCGACACAATTATCATTGCCAATCCATTGCCTATGAGCTTTTCACATATTGATCTTTGCTAAGTTACCTTTGTCGCTGCTGCTGTTACAATCACTACAAACTGCTACTGTTACTTTTGCCACCGTTACCGTTACTTCCATACTACTTTGCTACTAAATACTTTGCTGTAGATATTAAGTCTTTCAGGTGTGGTTGAATTGACAACTCAACTGCTAATACTCATGAATATTCTTTGGCTCGCCTTGTGCCGAATCAATAAATTTGGGTTGAATACTCTACCCTCGAAAACTGTTGTGATCCCCTATACTCGTGGGTTATCAGTAGGTCACGTTTTATGTCACGCATGTACATCCTTGACGATTTTATGACAGAATGAAGATAGTCATACTCGTGCTATCGTAGAAGCGTTCCATTACAATACTGAAATTACTATCACAGAAGTGTCCACCTCCATGACGATACATGGCGCGTCATAGAAGTGATTTCGTCAAGGGTAACCGACACGTGGCAGCCACCATAACGAGTTTCCATTAAGTTATTGGGTGCTGGTTTTGGATCCGATACCCGTCAACAGCCCCGACCAATGGCGAGTTTCCACATGACAAATTCTTCGCATGTAGCATATTAGTTGTATTTTACTGCAAAGTACATAATAAAACCAGGTTCCAAACATATTTCCATGTAGCATGGCTAATGTATTGCCTATTTCTTCGCATTGTATTGACAACTAAGGATAAAGACATAGAGTTTATAATGGTGAGCATAGTATGACATCATTCATATCACAAAACAACAGAGATCAGACAAACAGTCAATTGTAACATTTTGTGGGCAAATCAAACACGCAAGTAGATTCCAGACCAAGAGAAAAAGAACATCATTCCTCTCTTTTAAACCTTGTAAGGTGCAATCATACGTTAAGAAAACTATCTATAAAATTGAAAAGATTAACAAACATTGGTTGCAAACTATGTAGTTTAATGCACAAGTCAGAGTAACCAGTAGTTCAAAGGCATGAAGATTAAGGACTTACAATAGCAGCTTTGACTGGTGTAGTCATGCCCGATAGTCCTTGAAGATTTCCACCGCATTTGGTTCAGGTTCTTTTTGGCCCCTATGTGCTTTCCTCTGCATTTGGAGCGAGTCAATATAGATATGATAATATGGCACAGCTAAAAGAGTGAAACAACTAGTTACAAGAGCCTCATAGTGTGCAATATAGCTACGAGATCACGTCATCTGTTGGAATTTTAGTTCTGTATGGTTGGCCTTGTACTTTGAACGATTCACCTAAAATAATATAGATTTGTAAGGCACATGCATAAATAGTAGTTCAACATGCAATGTGATCACATATATAACGTACTTTGGATCAAACCAGTGTTTAACAAGGGTTGTCCAGTCTTCATCAGTTATATTTTGCACTAGAGATGTTTGAGCAATTTCATTGTTAGCCTTGCCTTCAAAGTAAGTTTTTATCTGGTTATACCGATACTCCCATAGAGCAGACTTGAAAACATGAGCACATGCTTGTCTGGTTGCATCATCTTGCCGATCCAACTTAAACCTCATATGTTTGAAATTATGGGAGTCTCATTACAAAGAAGCTAGAAAGTATGAGACAGAGCAAGATGATAGTACTAATTGCCATAAATAACATTAGTTACAGATAAATGGTCGAGGAAGGTGTTAAACCGGGTTTTGATTTTGTCATTCCTGTACTGAATCCATGTTGGGAGGATACATACATGACACCTAACGAAAACGGCTACCTCTGATACAAACTTGGCTGACTCTGTAGCATCACATGGCATTTTTAAACCTACCTCAAAATGGTCTTCATCGTTCCTACTTTAGATTTAGTTAACCTATCGAGCATTATCCCTGATGTCTGTTTCCTCTTGGGCCCAAGTACTAGTTCAACAATGAACATGGGAAGTGTTAGTGTACACCGAACTATGAGACTACATATAAAGAAGCATGCAACTATAACTTGTCTTGATCATGTATCTTCTTGGTGTTGAAGCTCACAAGGTTCATCTGATCTTTCCAAGTCCTCTGGTGTCAAGAGTGCTTCGGAAGTAGTGTCACCTGGGAAGGGATGTTGGGGACATGCCGCTAGCAGTGCTTCAAACAAGTTACTCGTTCAGATGTAGGTACTGGGGAAGAAGGTGATGCAACCACTAGGGCTGTCGTTGCTTGTTCGGTGGCAAATCTTTGTTTGTTTTTGATACATGATGTAGCTGGTGGAGCAGGGGATATTGTGTTTGTAGATTTATCCGGTGGACTTCAACCTTTTATTGCACCATTCAGTACCTGTAGAATCTCTAGAGATGTTTCGTTTTCGTTGGTGCCTACGACTAACACCGTCCCCTACCATACTCTTTTCCTTCCTCTTTTTGTTTTTGCCATGTCAAGTCAAACCCGCAAGAAAAAGGAATAAAAAATCGCTCTTCAGAACTAATTGATGTGTGATATAGATAAATAGTACTTTGATGTTAGACAACCGCATGAGAGGAGGATGGAATATGTACAAAAATAGGATGACATGAGATATTCCGACCTATGATGTGTAAACTAAGCAAAAGGCATCTCGATAAATTAAAAGCAATGCAAGCTAAACACCATATGAAAGATGCAACCAATATCTACCAAGTTAACAGTGTCTCGTCATAAGTTGCATTTAAACAAATTTGAAGGAGTACAAGCAATAAATCATATGGAAGATGCAACCAATATCACACTACTAAGTTAAAGATGTCTCATTATAAGTGATTGATGCAGGATAGACACGAAAAATAGTTTGATGCTAGAACATGGTTAATAGACAGATGTAGTGTGTGCAAACAGGAAGACATGCCATATTCAGATGTATAATGTGTAAACTAAGAAGATGCAATTTAACGAAATTAGAAGCAATACAAGCTAGACACTGTATGCAACATGCAAGCAAATATAACACTGCCAAGCTAGAGGAAGCACCTCGGATGGTGGAGTAGGATTGCTGGTTCCATCATATTTACTTCAAACATCTATTGCACTAGCAGCAGTAGAAGTAGTAGGATATCTAGAGGGCCTCTTTTCCGGTTGCACCGGATAACTGCCATCAGCCCCTACCTAACTTTTTCCCGTCCTCTTCTTTTTTTGCCTTGTCAAGCCAAACCTATAAAAAATGAATAAAATTCACTCTTCAGACATCATTTGTGCGTGATACTGACAAACAATACTTTCATGTAAGGCAACCATAGTAGGATTTAATATGTAAGAAAAAGGACATCATTGCATATATTATTCACACTTATTATGTGTAAATTAAGCAGAATGCATTTCAACAAATTAGAAGCAATGAAAGATGCAACCAATATCAATCCACCAAGTAAAAAGTGTCTCGTCATAAGTGCCATTTCAACGAATTAGAAGCAGTACAAGTTAGAAAACAATGCAAGATGCAACCTATTGTTGGGGAACATAGTAATTTCAAAAAAAATTCCTACGCACACGCAAGATCATGGTGATGCATAGCAACGAGAAGGGAGAGTGTTGTCCACGTACCCTTGTAGACCGAATGCGGAAGCGTTAGCACAACGCGGTTGATGTAGTCGTACATCTTCACGATCCGACCGATCAAGTACCGAACGTACGGCACCTCCGAGTTCAGCACATGTTTAGCCCGATGACGTCCCTTGAACTCCGATCCAACCAAGTGTTGAGGGAGAGTTTCGTCAGCACGACGGCGTGGTGAAAATGTTGATGTTCTACCGACGCAGGGCTTCGCCTAAGCACCGCTACAGTATTATCGAGGTGAACTATGGTGGAGGGGGGCACCGCACACGGCTAAAAGATCAAACAGATCAATTGTTGTGTCTTTGGGGTGCCCCCCTGCCCTCGTATATAAAGGAGCAACGGGGAGGCTGGCCGGCCCTCTATGGCGCGCCCCCCAAGAGGGGAATCCTACTAGAACTCCAAGTCCTAGTAGGTTTCCACCTAAAGGGAGAGAGGGGGAAGGAAGAAGAGGGAGAGGGAGAAGGAAAGGGAGGCGCCGCCCCCCCTCCTAGTCCAATTCGGACCAGAGGGGGAGGGGCGCCCGGCCTGCCTTAGGCCGCCCCTCTCTCTCTCCACTAAGGCCCATCGAGGCCCATTAGTTCCCCCAGGGGTTCCGATAACCCTCCGGCACTCCGGTTTTATCCGAAACTTCTCCGGAACATTTCTGGTGTCCGAATATAGTCGTCCAATATATCAATCTTCATGTCTTGACCATTTTGAGACTCCTCGTCATGTCCGTGATCATATCCGGGACTCTGAACAACATTCGGTACATCAAAACATATAAACTCAAAATATAACTGTCATCGTAACGTTAAGTGTGCGGACCCTACGGGTTCGAGAACTATGTAGACATGACTGAGACATGTCTCCGGTCAATAACCAATAGTGGAACCTGGATGCTCATATTGGCTCCCACATATTCTACGAAGATCTTTATCGGTCAGACCGCATAACAACATACGTTGTTCCCTTTGTCATCGGTATGTTACTTGCCCGAGATTCGATCGTCGGTATCTCAATACCTAGTTCAATCTCGTTACTGGCAAGTCTCTTTACCCGTACCGTAATACATCGTCCCGCAACTAACTCATTAGTTGCAATGCTTGCAAGGCTTAAGTGATGTGCATTACCTAGAGGGCCCAGAGATACCTCTCTGACAATCGGATTGACAAATCCTAATCTCGAAATACGCCAACCCAACATGTACCTTCGGAGACACCTATAGAGCACCTTTATAATCACCCTGTTATGTTGTGACATTTGGTAATCTCATAGTCATAGGAACATGTATAAGTCATGAAGAAAGCAATAGCAACATACGAAACAATCATGTGCTAAGCTAACGGAATGGGTCATGTCAATCACATCATTATCCTAATGATGTGATTCTGTTAATAAAATAACAACCCATGTCAATGGCTAGGAAACATAACCATCTTTGATCAATGAGCTAGTCAAGTAGAGGCATACTAGTGACACTCTGTTTGTCTATGTATTCACACATGTATCATGTTTCCGGTTAATACAATTCTAGCATGAATAATAAACATTTATCATGATATAAGGAAATAAATAATAACTTTATTATTGCCTCTAGGGCATATTTCCTTCACCTATATCATAGTCCTAAGTTAAATGTGTCTTATGGTAAGTGATTGCTGCATGATACACAATGGCAGTACTTTGATGTGAGAACATGCTGCGATAGACAAATATAGTATATTCTAGAAACAGGAACACGTGTCATATTCACAAGTATAATGTGTACACTAAGGAGATGCAATTGAACAAAAAAACTAGAAGCAATAGAAGCTAGGCATCATACGCAACATGCAATGACATATAACAGTGCCAAGATAGAGAAAGCAAGTGTGATGGTGGAGTGGGGGAGATGTGCCCATCATTTACGCAACTACGTTGTCTGTCTAGCCTTGCGTTGTCTTGCATATCTTGTTGGGAGGATGGTGGAGTAGAATTTGCACCGTTTCAGTTGCTTAGGAGGACCACCATCATCCACTGCCTTACTAATTTCCTTTCACTTTATTGATTTTGCATTTTCAAGTCAAACAGACAACAAAAAGTAATAAAGTTCACTCTTTAGAACTCACTCATGCATGATACTAATGAACACTACTTTGATGTAAGGCAAACACATAATACGAGGATGGAACATGTTCAAAAAATAGGACGTCATGACATATTCACACCTACACTATGTAAACTAAGAAGAAGTCATTTCAACAAATTAGAAGAAATGCAATCTAGACACCACATGGAAGATGCAACTAATTGTTGGGAACATAGCATGCAATTTCAAAACATTTCCTACAATCATGCAAGATCTATCTAGGAGATGCATAGCAACGAGAGGGGGAGAGTGTGTCCACATACCGTTGTAGATCGAAAGCAGAAGCGTTAGTTAACGCGGTTGATGTAGTCGAACATCTTCACGATCCAACCGATCGAAATACCGAACGTACGGCACCTCCGTGTTCTGCACACGTTCAACTCGATGACGTCCCTCGAACTCTTGACCCAGTAGAGGGTCGAGGGAGAGTTCCTTTAGCACGGCAGTGTGGCGACGGTGTTAATGATATGATCCGCGTAGGGCTTCGCCTAAGCACTACGACGCTATGACCCGAGGAGTAAACTGTGGAGGGGGCACCGCACACGGCTTAGAGAATTCTTGGTGTGCCTTTGGGGTGCCCCCGCCCTCATATATAAAGGAGGGGAGGAGGAGGCCGGCGTCCTAGGAGGGGTGCGCCAAAGGGGGAGTCCTACTTGAACTCCTAGTCCAAGTAGGATTCGGCCCCCCTTTCCAACAACCGGAGAGGGGAAAGGGGAAAGGGGAAGAAAGATAAGGAAGGCGGGGGGGGGGGGCGCCCCCACCCCTTGTCCAATTTGGTTTGGGCAGGGGGAGGCACGCGCCACCTCCTGTGGCAGCCTTCCCTCTATCCACTATGGCCCATGAGGCCCATTAACTTTCCCGGGGGGTTCCGGTAACCTCCCGGTACTCCGAAAAATCCCCGATCTTCTTCAGAACCATTTTGGTGTTCGTATATAACCTTCCAATATATCAATCTTTACCTCTCGACCATTTAGAGACTCCTCGTCATGTCCATGATCTCATCCGGGACTCCGAACAAACTTCGGTCATCGAAAACATATAATTCATAATACAAATTGTCATCGAATGTTAAGCGTGCGGACCCTACGGGTTCGAGAACTATGTAGACATGATCGAGACACATCTCCAATCAATAAACAATAGCGGAACCTGGATGCTCATATTGGCTCCTACATATTCTACAAAGATCTTTATCGGTCAAACTGCACAACAACATATGTTGTTCCCTTTGTCATCGGTATGTTACTTGCCCGAGATTCGATCGTTGGTATCATCATACCTAGTTCAATCTCGTTACCGGCAAGTCTCTTTACTCATTCCGTAAGTATTCAGCCCGTAACTAACTTATTAGTCACATTGCTTGCAAGGCTTATAGTGATGAGCATTACCAAGAGGGCCCAGAGATAACACTCCGATATACGGACTGACAAATCCTAATCTCGATCTGTGCCAACCCAACAAACACCTTCGGAGACACATGTGGAGCATCTTTATAATCACCCAGTTACATTGTGACATTTGATAGCACACAAGGTGTTCCTCTGGTATTCGGGAGTTGCATAATCTCATAGTCAGAGGAACATGTATAAGTCATGAAGAAAGCAATAGCAATAAAACTTAATGATCATTATGCTAAGATAATGTATGGGTCTTGTCCATCACATAATTCTCTAATGATGTGATCCCATTCATCAAAAGACAACACATGTCTATGGCCAAGAAACATAACCATCTTTGATTAACGAGCTAGTCAAGTAGAGGCATACTAGGGACACTTTGTTTTGTCTATGTATTCACACATGCACTAAGTTTCCGGTTAATACAATTCTAGCATGATTAATAAACATTTATCATGATATAAGGAAATATAAATAACAACTTTATTATTGCCTCTAGGGCATATTTCCTTTAGTCTCCCACTTGCACTAGAGTCAATAATCTAGTTCACATTGCCATGTGCTTTAACACCAATAGTTCACATCTGTATGCGATTAACACCCATAGTTCACATCGCCATGTGACCAACACCCAAAGGGTTTACTCGAGTCAATAATCTAGTTCACATCACTATGTGATTAACACCCAAAGAGTACTAAGGTATGATCATGTTTTGCTCGTGAGGGAATTTTAGTCAACGGGTCTTCACAGTCATAGCCATATGTATTTTGCAAATATTTTATGTCTACAATGCTCTGCATGGAGCTACTCTAGCTAATTTCTCCCACTTTCAATATGTATCCACATTGAGACTCAGAGTCATCTAGATCGGTGTAAAAGCTTGCATCAATGTAACTCTTTACGATGAACTTTTTATCACTTCCATAACCGAGAAATATTTCCTTAGTCCACTTATGTAACTAAGGATAACTTTTACCGCTGTCCAGTGATTCACTCCTGGATCACTATCGTACCCCCTTACTAAACTCATGATATGGTACACAACAGGTCTGGTACAGAGCATAACATACTTTATAGAACCTATGACTGAGGCATAGGGAATGACTTTGATTCTCTTTCTATCTTCTGCCGTGGTCGGGTTTTGAGTCTTACTCAACTTTACACCTTGTAATACAAACAAGAACTCCTTCTTTGACTGATCCATTTTGAACTCTTTCAAAAACTTGTCAAGGTATGTACTCATTGAAAAATCGTATCAAGTGTCTTGATCTATCTCTATAGATCTTTATGCCCAATATGTAAGCAGCTTCACCGAGGTCTTTCTTCGAAAATCTCCTTTCAAACTCCTTTATGTTTTCCAGAAAATTCTACATCATTTCTGATCAACAATATGTTATTCACATATACTTATCAGAAAGGCTATAGTGCTCCCACTCATTTTCTTGTAAATACAGACTTCTCCAAAAGTCTATATAAAACCATATGCTTTGATCACTTTATCAAAGCGTATATTCCAACTCTGAGATGCTTGCACCAGTCCACAGATGGATCGCTGGAGCTTGCACACTTTGTTAGCACCTTTAGGATTGACAGAACCTTCTTGTTGCATCATATACAACTCTCCTTAGATATATCCATTTAAGGAATAAAATTTGGACATCCGTTTACCAGATTTCATAAAATATGGCAATTGCTAACATGATTCGGACATACTTAAGCATCGCAACGGTTGAGAAAATCTCATTGTAGTCAACACCTTGAACTTGTCAAAACCCTTTTGTGACTAGTTGAGCTTTGTAGATAGTAACACTACCATTAGCATCCGTCTTCCTCTTGAAGATCCATTTACTTTCTATGGCTTTCCGATCATCGGGCAAGTCCATCAAAGTCCACACTTTGTTCCCATACATGGATCCCATCTCAGATTTCATGGCCTCAAGCCATTTTGTGGAATCTGGGCTCATCATCGCTTCCTCATAGTTCATAGGTTCATCATGGTATAGTAACATGACTTCAATAACAGGGTTACCATACCACTCTGGTGCGGATCATACTCTGGTTGACCTACGAGGTTCTCTAGCAACTTGATCTGAAGTTTCATGATCATTATCATTAGCTTCCTCTCAAGTTGGTGTAGGCATCACATGAACGGATTTCTCGGATGAGCTATTTTCCAAATTGAGAGAAGGTACAATTACCTCATCAAGTTCTACTTTCCTCCCACTCACTTCTTTCGAGAGAAACTCCTTCTCTAGAAAAGTTCCGTTCTTAGCAACAAAGATCTTGCCTTCGGATCTGTGGTAGAAGGTGTACCCAATTGTTTCCTTAGGGTATCCTATGAAGACGCACTTCTTCGATTTGGGTTTGAGCTTATTAGGCTGAAGCCTTTTGACATAAGCATCGCATCCCCAAACTTTAAGAAACGACAGCTTAGGTTTGTTGCCAAACCATAGTTCATACGGTGTCATCTTAACGGACTTTGATGGTGCCCTGTTTAACATGAATGCAGCTGTCTCTAATGCATAACCCCAAAACGATAGTGGAAAATGGGTAAGAGACATCATAGATCGCACCATATCTGATAAAGTGCGGTTACGTCGTTCGGACACACCATTACGCTGTGGTGTTCCAGGTGGCGTGAGTTGTGAAACTATTCCACATTGTTCTAAATAAAGGCCAAACTCGTATTTCAAATATTCACCTCCACGATCAGATCGTAGAAACTTTATTTTCTTGTTACAATGGTTCTTCACTTCACTCTGAAATTCTTTGAACTTTTCAAATGTTCCAGACTTGTGTTTTGTTAAGTAGATATACTCATATATGCTCAAATCATCTGTGAAGGTCAGAAAATAACGATACCCACCACGAGCCTCAATACTATTCGGACAGCATACATTGGTATGTATTATTTCCAATAAGTCATTAGCTCATTCCATTGTTCCGGAGAACGGAGTTTTAGTCATCTTGCCCATGAGGGATGGTTCGCAAATATCAAATGATTCATAACCAAGTGATTCCAAAAGCCCATCAGCATGGAGTTTCTTCATGCGCTTTACACCAATATGACCTAAACGGCAGTGCCACAAGTATGTTGCACTATCATTATCAACTTTGCATCTTTTGGCATTAATATTATGAATATGTGTATCACTACGATTGAGATTCAATAAACCATCAACATTGGGTGTATGACCATAGAAGGTTTTATTCATGTAAACAGAATAACAATTATTATCTGTCTTAAATGAATAACCGTATTGCAATAAACATGATCTAATCATATTCATGCTTAACGCAAACACCAAATAACATTTATTTATGTTCAACACTAATCCAGAAAGTATAGGGAGTGTGTGATGATGATCATATCAATATTGGAACCACTTCCAACATACATCGTCACTTCACCCTCAACTAGTCTCTATTTATTCTGCAACTCTTGTTTCGAGTTACTAATCTTAGCAACCAAATAGGTATCAAATACCCAGGGGCTACTACGAGCACTAGTAAGGTACACATAAATATCATGTATATCAAATATACCTTTGTTCACTTTGCCATCCTTCTTATCTGCCAAATATTTGGGGTAGTTCCGCTTCCAATGACCATTTCCTTTGCCGTAGAAGCACCCAATTTCAAGCTTAGGTCCAGCTTTGGGCTTCTTCACGGGAATGAAAACTTGCTTGCCATTCTTCTTGAAGTTCCCTTTATTTCCCTTTGCCCTTTTCTTGAAACTAGTGGTCTTGTCAATCATCAACTCTTGATGCTCTTTTTGATTTCTACCATCATCGATTTCAGCATCACGAAGAGCTCTGGAATCGTTTTCGTCATCCCTTGCATATTAAAGTTTATCACGAAGTTCCAGTAACTTGGTGATAGTGACTAGAGAACTCAGTCAATTACTATATTATCTGGAAGATTAACTCCCACTTGATTCAAGAAATTGTAGTACTCAGACATTCTGAGCACATGCTCACTTGTTGAACTATTCTCCTCCATCGTGTAGGCGAAGTACTTGTCAGAGGTCTCATACCTCTCGACATGGGCATGAGTCTGAAATAACAATTTCAGCTCTTGGAACATCTCATATGCTCCGTGGCGTTCAAAACGTTTTTAAGTCCCGGTTCTAAGCCGTAAAGCATGGTGCACTAAACTATCAAGTAGTCATTATATTGAGCTAGCCAATCGTTCATAACGAATGCATCTGCTCCTACAATAGGTGTGTCACCTAGCGGTGCATCATGGACATAATTCTTCTATGCAGCATTGAGGATAAACCTTAGATCAGGACCCAGTCCGCATCATTGCTATTATCATCTTTCAACTTAGTTCTCTCTAGGAACATATAAAAAACATAGGGAAGCTACAACACGAGCCATTGATCTACAACATAATTTAAAAAATACTATCAGGACTAAGTTCATGATAAATTAAAATTCAATTAATCATATTAGTTAAGAACTCCCACTTAGATTGACATCCCTCTAGTAATCTAAATGATCACGTGATCCATATCAACTAAACCATGTCCGATCATCACGTGAGATGGAGTAGTTTTCAATGGTGAACATCTCTATGTTGATCATATCTACTATATGATTGACGCTCGACCTTTCGGTCTCCAGTGTTCCGAGGCCATATCTGCATATGCTAGGCTCGTCAAGTTTAACCCGAGTATTCTGCGCGTGCAAAACTGGCTTGCACCCATTGTATGTGAACGTAGAGCTTATCACACATGATTATCACATGGTGTCTCGGCACGACGAACTGTAGCAACGGTGCATACTCAGGGAGAACTCTTATACCTTGAAATTTAGTGAGGGATCATCTTATAATGCTACCGCCGTACTAAGCAAAATAAGATGCATAAAAGGTAAACATCACATGTAATCAAAATATGTGACATGATATGGCCATCATCATCTTGTGACTTTGATCTCCATCTCCAAAGCACCGTCATGATCTCCATCGTCACCTTCTTGACACCTTGATCTCCATGGTAGCATCGTTGTCGTCTCGCCAACTATTGGTTCTACGACTATCGCTACCGCTTAGTGATAAAGTAAAGCAATTACATGGCGATTGCATTTCATACAATAAAGCGATAACCATATGGCTCCTGCCAGTTGCCGATAACTTTGTTACAAAACATGATCATCTCATACAACAATTTAGATCACATCATGTCTTGACCATATCACATCACAACAAGCCCTGCAAAAACAAGTTAGACGTCCTCTACTTTGATGTTGCAAGTTTTACGTGGCTGCTACGGTCTTCTAGCAAGAACCGTCCTTACGTACGCATCAAAACCACAACAATTTTTCGTCAAGTGTGCTATTTTAACCTTCAACAAGGACGGGTCGTAGTCAAAACGATTCAACTAAAGTTGGAGAAACAGACATCCGCCAACCACCTATGTGCAAAGCACGTCGGTAGAACCAGTCTCATGAACGGGTCATGTAATGTCGGTTCGGGCTGCTTCATCCAACAATACCACCGAATCAAAGTAAGACGTTGGTGGTAAGCAGTATGACTATTATCGCCCACAACTCTTTGTGTTCTACTCGTGCATATCATCTACGCATAGACTTGGCTCGGATGCCATTGTTGGGAACATAGCATGCAATTAATTTTTTTTCCTACAATCACGCAAGATCTATCTAGGAGATGCATATCAACGAGAGCGGGACAGTGTGTCCATGTACCCTCGTAGACCGAAAGCGGAAGCATTAGTTAACGCGGTTGATGTAGTCGAATGTCTTCACGATCCAACCGTTCCAAATACCGAGCGTACGACACCTCAGTGTTTTGCACACATTCAGCTCGATGATGTTGCTCGAACTCTTGATATAGTAGAGGGTTGAGGGAGAGTTCCGTTAGCACGACGACATGGTGACGGTGTTGATGATGTGATCCGCACAGAGCTTCGCCTAGGCACTACGACGCTATGACCGGAGGAGTAAACTGTGGAGGGGGCACCGCACATAGCTAAGAGAATTCTTAGTGTGTCTTCGGGGTGCCCCCGCCCCCGTATATAAAGGAGGGGAGGAGGAGGCCGGCGGCCTAGGAGGGGCGCGCCAAAGGGGGGAGTCCTACTTGGACTCCTAGTCCAAGTAGGTTTGGGCCCCCCCTTTCCAACGAATGGAGAGGGGAAAGGGGAAAGGGGGAAGAGGAAGAAGGAAAGGGGGGCGCCCCCACCCCTTGTCCAATTCGGTTTGGGCAGGGTGGAGGTATGCACCACCTCTTGTGGCAGCCTTCCCTCTCTTCACTATGGCCCATGAGGCCCATTAACTTTCCCGGGGGGTTCCGGTACTCCAAAAAATCCCCGATCTTCTTCGGAACCATTCTGCTGTCCGTATATAACCTTCCAATATATCAATCTTTACCTCTCGACCATTTCGAGACTCCTTGTCATGTCCATGATCTCATACGAGATCCCGAACAAATTTTGGTCATCAAAAACATATAACTCATAATACAAATCATCATCAAATGTTAAGCGTGCGGACCCTACGGGTTTGAGAACTATGTAGACATGATCGAGACACATCTCCAATCAATAACCAATAGCGGAACCTGGATGCTCATATTGGCTCCTACATATTCTACGAAGATCTTTAGCGGTCAAACCGCACAACAACATACGTTGTTCCCTTTATCATCCGTATGTTACTTGCCCGAGATTCGATCGTCGGTATCATCATACCTAGTTCAATCTCGTTACCGGCAAGTCTCTTTACTCGTTCCATAATGCTTCAGCCGGCAACTAACTTATTAGTCACATTTCTTGCAAGGCTTATAGTGAGGAGAATTACCGAGAGGCCCCAGAGATACCTCTCCGATATACGTTGTGACAAATCCTAATCTCGATCTATGTGAACCCAACAAACACCTTCGGAGACACCTGTAGAGCATCTTTATAATCACCTAGTTATGTTGTGACATTTGATAGAACACAAGGTGTTCCTCTAGTAATCGAGAGTTGCATAATCTCATAGTCAGAGGAAGGTGTATAAGTCATGAAGAAAGCAATAGCAATAAAACTTAACGATCATTATGCTAAGCTAACATATGGGTCTTGTCCATCACATCATTCTCTAATGATGTGATCCCATTCATCAAATGACAACACATGTCTATGGTCAGGAAACATAACCATCTTTGATTAACGAGCTAGTCGAGTAGAGGCATACTAGGGACACTTTGTTTTGTCTATGTATTCACACATGTACTAAGTTTCCGGTTAATACAATTCTAGCATGAATAATAAACATTTACCATGGTATAAGGAAATACAAATAACAACTTTATTATTGCCTCTAGGGCATATTTCCTTCACTAATATGACTTTGCCAAGTTAAAAGTGTCTCATTATAACTGGCGTTTCAACAAATTAGAAGCAGTACATGCTATAAACCGTATGCAAGATGCAACCAACATAATGCTACCAAGTTAAAGGATTCTCATCATAAGTGATTGATGCGGGATACACAAGAACAGAAGTTAGGGTCACTGGCTCACACTAGAGCTCTGTATTTTCTAAAGAAACAATCAGTGGACCAGTTAAACAGTCCACATGGCGCATCTAGTGTTGCATCATCAGCGCACATTATCACACTACCATAGGGGCCACCTATCAGTGGCTATAATAAAGAAAACAAAGTAAAACAAATTATTGCTCGATGGGTATTAGAAGGGATTCAAAGTCGTGACCTCGTGTTTGCACCCGCGTGGACTAACCACAGCGGACAAGGTGCCCTTCTGTTGGTATGTTGAGTCCGTTCTTTTAATACACATGAGCTAGTGTGGTGATTATACACATAGCACATGCACATGCATGCACACACTCAAGTGCTCAACCTACACGTGCATGCACACACATACACATCTAGCATGGTTCACACACATAGCTTGGAGTCTTATCGTGCCTGCGTAAAGTTTTATTTATCTTATTTGTTTACTCTTCCAACTGATAGGTAGGACCCACAAGGCATGTGGCCAATTTAACTAGTCAACATAGTGCCACATATAATATTTGGATGGTCAACAAAGTGCAGTACGATGCTCAATGGCAAGCTATTGACCGTATAATCACCGCAAAACGTATATAGTGATTGCAATGAGTGTATTCTGAAGTCTGGTGACTGTATTATGACTTTGCTTCAAATACGGTCACCGCCATTGTATTTATCTCTCTCTCTCGCTCTCTCTCTCCCTCTCTCTGTATGGAGCCGACTAGGCCAAACTCCCACACCTAAATTGGTGCATGCCACCCCAATATAGTTCCACTAGTTTTGTAAGAGCGAACAAGCATTCACATCTATGGTACGTACTCTAGATATGATTTACAAATGCTATGATGAAGAATTCAAATGTTTGAATCCATTTTATTCCCAATTTCTCTCTATAGGCCCTTCAAAAGTATGTCCCTACACATTCTCGCATGTTACATCCAACAACTATGCAATATAGTACTACTATACTATAATACAATAGATCATCTGCATTTTTAGTTTTATATCTCCTATTCTTACCTTAGTTAGTCATGTTGCATACACTGAAATGTATGGATAGTATCATGTAGTGATCTGAAAGGGCTGACTACACATACAAAAAATGGCCCACTACACAGTCAAGCATTTCACATCTTTCTCTCATGCTCTCTCTCTCTGTCAAATTGACTATGCCAAACCCCCCCGCCTGCGCATGGGAAAAGACCCGCCCTCCCCTTTCTAATCGAGATTCATATTGATAGATCACACGACGAAGCAAAACCAAGTGGTACAAGACTACCACATACTACAATACAAGTTATATAGTTCACTAGGCTACCGTGTCTTGTACTCCTCCATCGTAAGAGTGGAGACGGTCACTTTCATAAATGTTCTACTCCCTTTGGCTGACATGTGGGGCATCTAGCATCCGGGTCCACGTGCCATGCACCAAAAAATAGTGTAGAACAACAGGGGGACGCACCCAGGTCGTTGCGCCATAGTAATAATGAGCAATGAGGCATCAAATCACAAAGCCACACCTTTCCCGCAGTATAAGTTTGATGGACGAAGCAACCATCATTTCGCTCATCGCTGAAGCCGCTTCTCCCTCATCTTCTTCAAGAAAATCACGTGTTGCTTCTACCATTCTTCTGCCTCATGTGGGACACGCATTGGCTTGCTATAACAGCGACACATGGGACCGCATGTTAGTAGACCGACAGGCCAACCTCCCCCACCTACCGTGCGACAAAAGCACCTCCTTTTTACTAATCAGAATATCTTTTTTACATCAATATAATCGTGATTTGTATATATCACACCAAGGAGCAAAACCAACACTACAAAAACAAAGACACATCCATGACATTATGGCCCGAACGAAATCTTTTTCTGTCATGAATAAGACACTTCTACGATGATAATTGTGACAAAAACATGTATCATCATAGATGTGGTGGACTCCTACTTCTATGACATAAAATGGGCTTTTCATCCTAGGTGGGCTGGAGATGAACCTGCATGACATTCTTTGGGAGTCTGTGACGTAAAAAATGTGGTAGAAGTGAGGGCGAGGAAATTTTTGGTCAGTTCCCGGTATACAGTGGTGTGGTCGGGCCTGAGCGATGCAGTCATTTGCGTGTTTCTCTTGTAGGCACGCGTGTGTGCAAGCCGTGTTGGCTAACTGAACCTGAGCGAGTCATTCGCTTACTGAACCCGAGCAATCAATCTCGCCCCCACACTACATACTGAACCTGAGTGATTGATCCCTTCACTTCTAGCTAAACCTGAGCGATTCCTTTGAACTGCTAACTGAACCTGATCGATCAGTCCTTCTTGCTGCTTATTGAAGCCGATCGAGCCCCCGTGTGATACGTAACCGTTTGGTGTTGGGTTGCCTCCTGATGAACAGTGCCTGTTGCTGCCGTGCGCGTGATACACGTAGACACGAGTCGAGACGCATCGGTTGAGCCGGTTGGTTGGTTTTGGATGAACAATTCCTGTTGCTGCCGTCTGCTCGTACGACCCAGCCTAGCCGGTGGGGGTGGGATGAATAGGACCCTGACCATTTAGGCGGTTGCCGCTGGATGGATAGGACCCTAAGGAGGCTGCCACACCCCAACCGATTGGGGGTGGATGAATAGGACCTTGTGGAGGCTAGATGAATAGTCGGTGGAGGCTGGAGGTAGTCGACAGTGATGAACAGTAGCTGGTGGATTCCCATTTTGCGGTACGCCACACCCCTCCCGATTAACAGGACCCCGTTTGTATCATAGGCGGTTGGCAAGAAGTCCGTTTCCTCCGTTTTGCGGTATGCCACACCCCTCCTAATGAACAGGACCCCGTTTCTACCGTAGGCAGTCGGCGAGAAGTTCATTTCCTCCGTTTTGCGGCATGCCACACCCCTCCCGATCAATAGGACCCCGTTTCGACCATAGGCGGTCGAAGAGAAGTACGTTTCCTCTGTTTTGCGGTATGCCAGACCCTGTTTTGGCCGTTCCATCCAAGTGGGTTGGCTCCTGATATGTCTCCAACGTTCTATAATTTTTGATTCTTCCATGCTATTATATTATCTGTTTTGGATGTTTAATGGGCTTTATTATACACTTTTATACTATTTTTGGGACTAACCTATTAACCGGAGGCCCAGTCCAAATTGCAGTTTTTTTTGCCTATTTTAGTGTTTCACAGAAAAGGAATATCAAACGGAGTCCAAACGGAGTGAAACCTTCGGGAGATTCGTTTCTGGAACAAACGCAATCCAGGAGACTTGGAGTGGACATCAAGGAAGCAATGAGGCGGCCACGAGGCAGGGAGGCGCGCCCACGGGGGTAGGCGCGCCCCCACCCTCGTGGCTCCCCTGACCGACTTCTTTCGCCTATATATACTCATATACCCTGAACACATCCGAGAGCACCACGAAACCCTATTTCCACCACCGCAACCTTCTGTACCCGTGAGATCCAATCTTGGGGCCTTTTCTGGCGCTCCGCCGGAGGGGGAATCGATCACGGAGGGCTTATACATCAACACCATAGCCTCTCCAATGATGTGTGAGTAGTTTACCTTAGACCTTCGGGTCCATAGTTATTAGCTAGATGGCTTCTTCTCTCTCTTTGGATCTCAATACAAAGTTCTCCTTGATCTTCTTGGAGATCTATTCAATGTAATTCTTTTTGCGATGTGTTTGTCGAGATCCGATGAATTGTGGGTTTATGACCAAGATTATCTATGAACAATATTTGAATCTCCTCTGAATTCTTTTATGTATGATTTGTTATCTTTGCAAGTCTCTTCGAATTATCAGTTTGGTTTGGCCTACTAGATTGATCTTTCTTGCAATGGGAGAAGTGCTTAGCTTTGGGTTCAATCTTGTGGTGTCCTTTCCCAGTGACAGCAGGGGCAGCAAGGCACATATTGTATTGTTGCCATCGAGGATAAAAAGATGGGGTTTATATCATATTGCTTGAGTTTATCCCTCTACATCATGTCATCTTGCCTAATGCGTTACTCTGTTCTTATGAACTTAATATTCTAGATGCATGCTGGATAGCGGTTGATGTGTGGAGTAATAGTAGTAGATGCAGAATCGTTTCGATCTACTTGTCGCGGACGTGATGCCTATATACATGATCATGCCTAGATATTCTCACAACTATGCACTTTTCTATCAATTGCTCGACAGTAATTTGTTCACCCACCGTAATACTTATGCTATCTTGAGAGAAGCCATTAGTGAAACTTATGGCCCCTGGGTCTATTTTCCATCATATAAGTTTCCAATCTATTTTATTTTGCAAATTTTACTTTCCAATCTATATCATAAAAAGACCAAAAATATTTATCTTATTATCTCTATCTGATCTCACTTTTGCAAGTGGCAGTGAAGGGATTGACAACCCCTTTATCGCGTTGGTTGCAAGGTTCTTATTTGTTTGTGCAGGTACGAGGGATTTGAGTGTAGCCTCCTACTGGACTGATACCTTGGTTCTAAAAACTGAGGGAAATACTTATGTTACTTTGCTGCATCACCCTTTCCTCTTCAAGGGAAAACCAATGTATGCTCAAGAGATAGCAAGAAGGATTTCTGGCGCCATTGCTGGGGAGTCTACGCACAAGTCAAGACATACCAAGTACCCATCACAAACTCTTATCCCTCGCATTACATTATTTGCCATTTGCCTCTTGTTTTCCTTTCCCCCACTTCACCCTTGCCGTTTTATTCGCTCTCCTTTTCCCGTTCGCCTCTTTTTCACTTGCCTCTTGTGTGCTTGTGTGTTGGATTGTTTGTCATGATGGCTCAAGATAATACTAAATTGTGTGATTTTTCCAATACCAACAACAATGACTCTTATTAATGATGCTGAATCTTGCAAAATTAAAGCTGCTTTGTTGAATCTTGTCATGAAAGATCAATTCACTGGCCTTCCTAGTGAAGATGCCGCTACACATCTAAATAACATTGTTGATTCGTGCGATATGCAAAATAAGAGCGATGTGGATAATGATATTGTTAAATTGAATATATTTCCGTTTTCACTTAGAGATCGTGCTAAAACTTGGTTTTCGTCTTTGCCTAAAAATAGTATTGATTCGTGGAATAAGTGTAAAGATGCTTTTATCTCTAAGTATTTTCCTCCTGCTAAGATCATCTCTCTTAGAAATGATATTATGAATTTTAAGCAACTTGATCATGCACGTGTTGCACAAGCTTGGGAGAGAATGAAATTAATGATAAGTAATTGCCCGACACATGGTTTGAATTTATGGATGATTATACAATTTTTTTATGCCGGATTGAATTTTTCTTCTAGAAATCTTTTAGATTCAGCCGCGGGAGGCACTTTTATGGAAATCACTTTAGGAGAAGCTACTAAACTCCTAGATAATATTATGATTAATTATTCTCAATGGCACACCGAAAGATCTACTAGTAAAAAGGTTCATGCGATAGAAGAGAATAATGTTTTGAGTGGAAAGATGGATGAACTTATGAAATTGTTTGCTAATAATAGTGTTTCCTCTGATCCTAATGATATGTCTTTATCCACTTTGATTGAGAATCATAATGAATCTATGGATGTGAATTTTGTTGGTAGGAACAATTTTGGTAACAACGCTTATAGAGGAAACTTTAATCCTAGGTCGTTCCCTAGTAATTCCTCTAATAATTATGGTAATTCCTACAACAACTCTTATGGAAATTTTAATAAGTTTCCTTCTGATTTTGAGATTAGTGTTAAAGAGTTTATGATTTCTCTAAAGAATTTCAATGCTTTGCTTCAAGAAAAATTGCCTAAGATTGAGGAGTTGGCTAGGAACATGGATAGAATTTCTCTTGATGTTGATTCTTTGGAACTTAGATCTATTCCACATAAGCATGATATCAACGAGTCCCTCAAAGCCATGAGAATTTCCATTGATGAGTGCAAATAAAGAACCACTAGAATGCGTGCAAAAAAAGATTGCTTTGTAGAAGCGAGTTCTTCTAGTTTTCATGATAATAGTGATGAAGATCTAAGAGTGATTGATGTGTCTCCTATTAAATCTTTGTTTTGCAATATGAATCTTGAAAATGATAGGACCAGGGATGAGTCAACTTTAGTTAAGAGGCATCCCAATGATTCAGAGTTTTTAGATCTTGATGCAAAAATTGGTAAAAGTGGGATTGAAGAGGTCAAAACTTTACATAGCAATGAACCCACTATTTTGGATTTCAAGGAATTTAATTATGATAATTGATCTTTAATAGATTGTATTTCCTTGTTGCAATCCGTGTTAAATTCTCCTCATGCTTATAGTCAAAATAAAGCTTTTACTAAACATATCATTGATGCTTTAATGCAATCTTATGAAGAAAAAGTTGAATTAGAAGTTTCTATCCCTAGAAAACTTTATGATGAGTGGGAACCTACTACTAAAATTAAAATTAAAGATCATGAATGCTATGCTTTGTGTGATTTGGGTGCTAGTGTTTCCACGATTCCAGAAACTTTGTGTGATGTGTTAGGTTTCCGTGAATTTGATGATTGCTCTTTAAACTTGCACCTTGCGGATTCCACCATTAAGAAACCTATGGGAAGGATTAATGATGTTATTATTGTTGCAAATAGGAATTATGTGCCCATATATTTTATTGTTCTTGATATAGATTGCAATCCTTCATGTCCTATTATTCTTGGTAGACCTTTCCTTAGAACGATTGGTGCAATTATTGATATTAAAGAAGGAAATATTAGATTCCAATTTCCATTAAGGAAAGGCATGGAACACTTTCCTAGGAAGAAAATAAAATTACCTTATTAATCTATTATGAGAGCCACCTATGAATTGAATACCAAAGATGGCAATACTTAGATCTATTCTCGCTTTTATGCCAAGCTAGGGGCGTTAAACGATAGCGCTTGTTGGGAGGCAACCCAATTTTATTTTTTTATTTGATTTTTGTTCCTGTTTAGTAATAAATAATTCATCTAGCCTCTGGTTATATGTGGTTTTATGTTTTAATTAGTGTTTGTGCCAAGTAAAACCTATAGGATCTTCTTGGGTGCTAGTTAATTTGATCTTGCTGAAAAACAGAAAAATTTGCGCGCACGAGAATAATTTTCATAAATCACAGGAACATGCTTTTTCCAGTTGATAAATTTTTAGAGGATTAATAAAAAAATCATCTAGGACTTCCTATTTTGGTAGAATTTTTGGGGTTCTGGAAGTATTCGAAAGTTACAGATTGCTACAGACTGTTCTGTTTTTGATAGATTCTGTTTTCATGTGTTGTTTGCTTATTTTGATGAATCTATGGCTAGTATCGGGGGGTATGAACCATAGAGAAGTTGGAATACAGTAGGTTTAACACCAATATAAATAAATAATGAGTTCATTACAGTACCTTAAAGTGGTGCTTTGTTTTATTTTGCTAACGAAGCTCATGAGATTTTCTGTTGAGTTTTGTGTTGTGAAGTTTTCAAGTTTTTGGGTAAAGATTTGATGGATTATGGAATAAGGAGTGGCAAGAGCCTAAGCTTGGGGATGCCCAAGGCACCCCAAGGTAAAATTCAAGGACAACCCAAAGCCTAAGCTTGGGGATGCCCCGGAAGGCATCCCCTCTTTCGTCTTCGTCCATCGGCAACTTTACTTGATGCTACATTTTTATTCACCACATGATATGTGTTTTGCTTGGAGTGTCTTGTATGATTTGAGTCTTTGCTTTTTAGTTTACCACAATCATCCTTGCTGTACACACCTTTTGGGAGAGACACACATGAATCATAATTTATTAGAATACTCTATGTGCTTCACTTATAACTTTTGAGCTAGATAATTTTTCTCTAGTAGTTCACTTATATCTTTTTAGAGCACGGCAGTGGTTTTATTTTATATAAATTATTGATCTCTCATGATTCACTTATATTATTTTGAGATTCCTTTAGAACAGCATGGTAATTGCTTTGGTTAAAATTTTAGTCCTAATATGATGAGCATCCAAGATAGGTATAATAAAAACTATCATATAAAGTGCATTGAATACTATGAGAAGTTTGATACTTGATGATTGTTTTGAGATATGAGGATGGTAATATTAGGGTCATGCTAGTTGAGTAGTTGTGAATTTGAGAAATACTTCTGTTAAAAGTTTGTGATTCCCGTAGCATGCACGTATGGTGAACCGTTATGTGATGAAGTTGGAGCATGATTTATTTATTGATTGTCTTCCTTATGTGTGGAGGTCGGGATCACACGATGGTTAACTCCTACCAACCCTTCCCCTAGGAGCATGTGTGTAGTACTTTGTTTTGATAACTTGTAGATTTTTGCAATAAGTATGTGAGTTCTTCATGACTAATGTTGAGTCCATGGATTATACGCACTCCACCCTTCCACGATTGCTAGCCTCTCTTGTGCCACGCAACTTTCGCCGATATCATACACCTACCATATACCTTCCTCAAAACTGCCACCATACCTACCTATTATGGCATTTCCATAGCCATTCCGAGATATATTGCCATGCAACTTTCCACCGTTACGTTTATTATGACACGCTCCACCATTGTCATATTGCTTTGCATGATCATGTAGTTGACATCGTATTTGTGGCAAAGCCACCATTCATAATTCTTTCATACATGTCACTCTTGATTCATTATCCCGGTCCACCACCGGAGGCATCCACATAGAGTCATATTTTGTTCTAAGATTCTTGAGTTGTAAGTAGATAAAAGTGTGATGATCTTCATTATTAGAGCATTGTCCCATGTGAGGAAAGGATGATGGAAGCAATGGTTCCCTCACAAGTTGGGATGAGTCTCCGGACTTTATGAAAAGTAAAAGAGGCCAAAGAAGCCCAAATAAAAAAAGAGGCCAAAGAAGCCCACCAAAAAAATAAAAAAATGAGAGAAAGAGAGAGAAGGGACAATGTTACTATCCTTTTACCACACTTGTGCTTCAAAGTAGCACCATGATCTTCATGATAGAGAGTCTCCTATGTTGTCACTTTCATATACTAGTGGGTATTTTTCATTATAGAACTTGTCTTGTATATTCCAATGATGGGCTTCCTGAAATTGCCCTAGGTCTTCGTGAGCAAGCAAGTTGGATGCACACCCACTTAGTTTCTTTTGATGAGCTTTCATACACTTATAGCTCTAGTGCATCCATTGCATGGAAATCCCTACTCACTCACATTGATATTTATTAATGGGCATCTCCATAGCCCGTTGATACGCCTAGTTGATGTGAGACTATCTTCTCCTTTTTTGTCTTCTCCACAACCGCCATCCTATTCCACCTATAGTTCTATGTCCATGGCTCACCGTAACGCCCCAAGACCGACGCTCCAGAAGACTTCCAGCTATTCCGAGTTTCACCATGTGTTTTATTTTTGCTTGTTGCATTTCATTATTGCATCATTTGCATTGCATCATATGTTCATGCAACCCTTTTTGAAACTCAGCTAAATAAATTGCATAGATCGTTGATCTATTTAAATCGAGGGAAATTCACATGGTGAAATTCTCTTTAAAACATATCAAAGTCTCCCAATATTATTAAGGAGCTATAATAAAATGTTCCATTGATTTGGAATCACCAAAAACAAACTTGCATTTTAATCTCTCGCGTTTCCAACTATCCTAATCCTTGATCCTTCTCCTTTTATTCCAAATCAAGTGGTGGCGCTTCAAAATTATGTCAAGTAGCCACATTCCAAGTTTGAGCTCGACTAGAATTTATTTGATCCTTGAAATAAATTCAAACCCTTTTCCTTTTTTTTCTCCCGGTCCAACCAACTCTCCTTCTCTCTCATTTCTTTTCTCCGTTTGCTATTAGCCCACAAACCAGGCCAGCCCAGCCATCCATTAGCCCAGCCAACCCACCTAAACCTGTAGCCCTAACCGATCGAGAGCCCTAGCCCCTCACCACGCTCTCTTCCGATCCCCATCTCTACCCCTCGTTCCCGTGCTGCCGCCACACATCGCTGCCAGGGAAAGCGCCCGATCCCCTCCGCCTGATCCTTTCCCCGTCGCCGGCCTGCTACCTCTCCTCCTCCGCCCTCATCGCCCTCGCACCCCTCGCCCGTGGCCTCTCGCCTCCTTTGCTCATAGCCGCCTTTGCCGCAAGCACCAGCAGCTCCCCTCGCGCCCCTGCACTGAGCTCCTCTCCTGTGCTCCTCCCATGGCACCCGCGCCCGAGCTTTTTCCTCGACCCCGCCACCTCACCGATAGCAGCAGCGTCGCCCCGTCCAGTTTCTCGTCGGTGACCTCCTGCTCTGGATCCGCCTCCCACGACCGCGACCAGTGCTGCGCCTCCACGCCGTCCCCACGCCCTAGCCTTTCTTCCCTGCCTCCTGGCCATGGTCGCGTGCCACTCGAGCCAGCAGGCCGCTGCCCTGTGTCGCTGCCCTGCGCTGCACCTTCATCGGCCTCGGCCTCCCACGGTTGCCTGCTGCTAGCCCCGCTGCCGAGCGTCGCCCTCCACGTGAGCCTCCTCCGACGGCCCCGTCACCCATGCGCCGCTCCGACGACCCCACCATCGCGCCTCCCGACGTCGTCAAGACCTCGTGCCCCTGCCGCCGTGTTGACTCCTCAAGCTGTCCCTGTCGGCCTCGGCTTCAAGACCTTGCTTGCCCTTTTGTTGTTGCCAATTTCCTCGATCGAGGGACCCCAAGACCGCCAAGTCCCTGCTTCACGCCCCTGTTGCTGTTGACGCCAAGTCCAACAGTCACCGAGCGTGGATTCTCCATGTACAACTACTGACACCCGTGGATTTCACAAAGTACCTCTCCGACGACCGAGACCCTAGTTTCAGAAAGTTCCTCATGGCGACCCTGAACATCTACGGGATATGTACGACTTCGAGCTGTGTACCACAACGAACATGTACGGCTACATGACAACCCGCCAACACCCTGAACAACTACCGCAGCCGCCGTGTACCACTACTTCCACTACCGTCACGAGAACGACTACTTCTACTACCGACCCACGAGTACCACTACTTCCCTCGACGAACTCGACCCGCTCCGAAAATGCATGCTTCAAAGGTATAACCCCGAGAAGATCAACCGTGGACCGAATGCATGTGTTGTATGAGATGCTCGTGTTTGCACCGTGCGCGTTTGCTTCATGCACGTTCCTCCTCGGTTGCCATGCCGTCGACCCGTGGGAACCCGGTAACCGGGAACACCCCACCATCGTTTGCATGTTCCGCACACCCGCACACTTGCTCTTTTGCACCGGTATCTCAATGAGTTGTCGGATCATCGGAATGTTGTCGTGGCACCATTTCCGTTGTAGTTGCCGTGGCACCCCTTTTTGTTCCGCCATGGTGACAAATGCTTCATAACATGCTCATGTCAATGCTTTCATAAAATTGCTTAAAACTTGCATATGTCATCCGCATCATGTTAATAACATTTAAAACATTTAAAATTGTTGTTTGCTTTAAATTGCTAAATAACATGGGGATTTTCTGGAATTGTTGTTTGTGTTTCTGGCCTCATTTAAACCTGCCTAAATAGGTAGTTAAATTATGCTTCACCCCTTGCCATGTTTAATAACATGTAATATTGTTGTGTTCCTAAACGAGAGAGAACTAAATAATTGATGTGGTGTTTCGTCGATATGCAACTCGTTGCATATTGAGCTCCACTTAACTTGTAGTGTTGTTTGTGCATATTGCCATGCCATGCCTCATTAAAACGGACATGCATCATACTTGATTGTGCATCATGCCATGATTATTCTTGTGTGTTTACCATGTTGTATGCTTCTTGCCGGTTTGCTTCTCTCGTTAGATTTAGTTTCGTTCCGGAGTTGTGAGGATTCGTTCAACTACGTCCGTTTGTCTTCTTCATGGACTCATTCTTCTTCCTTGCGGGATCTCAGGCAAGATGACCATTACCCTGGATATCACTTCTATCTTTGCTTGCTAGTTGCTTCGTTCTATCGCTATGCTGCGCTACCTTTCACTTGTTTACCATGCCTCCCATATTGCCGTGTCAGCCTCTAACTTTTTCACCCTTCCTAGCAAACCGTTGTTTGGCTATGTTGCCGCTTTTGCCTAGCCCCTCTTATAGCGTTGCTAGTTGCAGGTGAAGTTGAAGATTGCTCCATGATGGATAGGATTATGTTGGGATATCACAATATCTCTTATTTAATTAATGCATCTATATACTTGGTAAAGGGTGGAAGGCTGGGCCTTATGCCTGGTGTTTTGTTCCACTCTTGCCGCCCTAGTTTCCGTCATACCGGTGTTATGTTCCTTGATTTTGCGTCCCTTACGCGGTTGGGTGATTTATGGGACCCCCTTGAAAGTTCGCTTTGAATAAAACTCCTCCAGCAAGGCCCAACCTTGGTTTTAACATTTGCCACCTAAACCTTTTTCCCTTGGGTTCTGCAGACTCAAGGGTCATCTTTATTTTCCCTTGGGTTCTCCAAACCGGGCAGACTGCGGGGCCACCACGGGGCAACTCGAGGGCTAGTTTTACTCATAGGTTGACCTATCCATTGTGCCCTGAGAACGAGATATGTGCAGCTCCTATCGGTATTTGTCGGCACATCAGGCGGCTTTGCTGGTCTTGTTTTACCATTGTCGAAATGTCTTGTAAACCGGGATTCCGAGACTGATCGGGTCTTCCTAGGAGAAGGAATATCCTTCGTTGATCGTGAGAGCTTGTGATGGGCTAAGTTGGGACACCCCTGTAGGGTATAAACTTTTGAGAGCCGTGCCCATGGTTATGTGCCAGATGGGAATTTGTTAATGTATGATTGTAGAGAACTTGACACTTGACTTAATTAAAATGCATCAACCACGTGTGTTGCCGTGATGGTCTCTTTTCGGCGGAGTCTGGGAATTGAACACGGCCTTGGTGTTATGATTGTGCGTAAGTAGTTTCAGGATCACTTCTTGATGACTTCGAGCTTCTCGACCGTTCCGTTGCTTCTCTTCTCGCTTTTACTTGCGTATGTTAGCAACCATATTTGCTTAGTGCTTGCTGCAACTCCACCTCATTACCACTTCCTACCCATAAGCTTAAATAGTCTTGATCTCGCGGGTTTTGAGATTGCTGAGTCCTCGTGACTCACCAAATACAACCACAATAGTTGCAGGTGCCAATGATACCAGTGCAGGTGATACAACCGAGCTCAGATGGGATCTCAACGAAGATCTTGGTCGTTGCTATGTTTCGTTTCATGTTGATCAGTAGTGGAGCCCAGTTGGGACGATTGGGGATCTAGCAGTTGGGTTATCTTGTTTTCTTTTGGCTTCGTCCATAGTCGGACTATGTGTGTACTCTGAATGATGTATGATGTATTTAAGTACTTGTGTGAAGTGGTGATTGTAAGCCAACTCTTTATCCTAGTCTTGTTCATTACATGGGATTGTGTGAAGATGACCCTTCTTGCGACAAAACCACAATGCGGTTATGCCTCTAAGTCGTGCTTCGACACGTGGGAGATATAGCCGCATCGTGGGCATTACACTCACGCTCATGTATTGCGTGAAGATTGAAAAAGTTTGAGAATACTAAAGTATGAAACAATTGCTTGGCTAAAACCGGGGTTGTGCATGATTTAAATATTTTGTGTGATGAAGATAGAGCATAGCCAGACTATATGATTTTGTAGGGATAACTTTCTTTGGCCATGTTATTTTGAGAAGACATGACTACTTTGTTAGTATGCTTGAAGTATTATTACTCTTATGTCAATATTAAACTTTTGTCTTGAATCTTTTGGATCTAAACATTCATGCCACAATAAAGAAAATTACATTGAGAATTACTCTAGGTGGCATTCCACATAAAAAATTCTGTTTTTATAATTTACCTACTCGAGGATGAGCAGGAATTAAGCTTGGGGATGCTTGATACGTCTCCAACGTATCTATAATTTTTTATTGTTTCATGCTATTATATTATCTATTTTGGATGTTTAATGGGCTTTATTATACACTTCTATACTATTGGGACTAACCTATTAACCGGAGGCCCAGTCCAAATTGCTATTTTTTTTGTCTATTTGAGTGTTTTGTAGAAAAGGAATATCAAACGGAGTCCAAACGGAATGAAACCTTCGGGAGAGTCGTTTTTGGAACAAACGCAATCCAGGAGACTTGGAGTGGACATCAAGGAAGCAACGAGGCGGCCATGAGGCAGGGAGGCGCGCCCAGGGGGGATAGGCGCGCCCCCCACCCTCGTGGCTCCCCTGACAGACTTCTTTCGCCTATATATACTCATATACCCTGAAAACATCCAAGAGCACCACGAAACCCTATTTCCACTGCCGCAACCTTCTGTACCCATGAGATCCCATCTTTGGGCCTTTTTCTGCGCTCCGCTGGAGGGGGAATCGATCATGGAGGGCTTCTACATCAACACCATAGCCTCTCCGATGATGTGTGAGTAGTTTACCTTAGACCTTCGGGTCCATACTTATTAGCTAGATGGCTTCTTCTCTCTCTTTGGATCTCAATACAAAGTTCTCCTCGATCTTCTTGGAGATCTATTCGATGTAGTTCTTTTTGCGGTGTGTTTGTCGAGATCCGATGAATTGTGGGTTTATGATCAAGATTATCTATGAACAATATTTGAATCTCCTCTGTATTCTTTTATGTATGATTTGTTATCTTTGCAAGTCTCTTCGAATTTTCAGTTTGGTTTGGCCTACTAGATTGACCTTTCTTGCAATGGGAGAAGTGCTTAGTTTGGGTTCAATCTTGCGGCGTCCTTTCCCAGTGACAGCAGGGGCAGCAAGGCACATATTGTATTGTTACCATCGAGGATAAAAAGATGGGTTTAATATCATATTGCTTGAGTTTATGTCTCTACATCATGTCATCTTGCCTAATGTGTTACTCTGTTCTTATGAACTTAATACTCTAGATGCATGCTGGATAGCGGTCGATGGGTGGAGTAATAGTAGTAGAAGCAGAATCGTTTCGATCTACTTGTTGCGGACGTGATGCCTATATACATGATCATGCCTAGATATTCTCATAACTATGCACTTTTCTATCAATTGCTCGACATTAATTTGTTCACCCGCCATAATACTTATGCTATCTTGAGAGAAGCCACTAGTGAAACCTATGGCCCCCGGGTCTATTTTCCATCATATAAGTTTCCGATCTATTTTATTTTGCAATCTTTACTTTCCAATATATATCATAAAAATACCAAAAATATTTATCTTATTATCTCTATCAGATCTCACTTTTGCAAGTGGCCGTGAAGGGATTGACAACCCCTTTATCGCGTTGGTTGCAAGGTTCTTATTTGTTTGTGCAGGTACGAGGGATTTGAGTGTAGCCTCCTACTGGATTGATACCTTGGTTCTCTAAAACTGAGGGAAATACTTACGCTACTTTGCTGCATCACCCTTTCCTCGTCAAGGGAAAACCAACACATGCTCAAGAGGTAGCAGCTCCTAATGAACATGACACATTTCAACCTTGTAGCTTGGTTCCCGATGAACACGATGATGTTTCTTCGTTCCGACCCAGCCGGTTGGCTACCGATGAACAAGACGCCATTGGTGTCATCCGTTTCCTCTCCATGTACATGAGTCATGTGTGTACGTATGCGCGAGTACGCATTCGAGACCCCACCCGTATGTAGGTACGTGGCCGTAGTTTTTGTCGTGTGGCTATATGTCCATGTACACGATTTAAGCGAGACTGCCTGAACTGCTATGTCGGGGGCTCTACTACGACACGTGCCACTACTTACTCGACCACGGTTCATCCTTGCAGAGAGACCGATTGACCAGAATGTACATACACGTTTGCGATGAGACACACATTGCTACTACGCTTTGACCGGGTGGGTCCCAACTATCAGGGAGGATAAGAAGGCACTTCCTTGCATGCGAAGATATAGCTAGTGGGTCCCAGCTATCAGGGGGAGGAATCATTTTTTTGCGCGTACTAAGGAGGCACTTCCTTGCACGCAAAGATGTAGCTCGTGGGTCCAGATATCAGCCTCACCACGTACAGTCCTTTTCTGATGGCTATTGTTCATTGAACACACCGCGCCGAGAGCACCAAGGCGGTGGACGATGGTGAAGCCTAGGAAGGGAACAATGCGGAACCGGGGAAGATGCGGCATTGGATGCCCACGTGGAGGGCAGTATGAGGGTTGACTGGTTCAGCTGCAGTGTGAGGCTGCCGTCGCCAGAGAATAATAGGGGGTGTGGGTGAGTAGAGGGAAGGCCTGGCCAGCGGTGGGAGTAGGGTGGGGTGGTGAGGCCTGCGCGGTAGCACAACTTACCATGGGAGGTAGGAGCAGGTGGTACGTCCGACGCTGGTTTGGGCGGCTGGAGCAAGAAGACCAGAGATTGAAGAAGCAACACGACCGCTGGATTAACATCCAACAGTCACTGCTGCTAGAATCGTTTGTTGACTAAGTTGACAAAACCCTACGTACGCATCAACTTTGTAGGCCCGCAAGCCAACCTCTAAATCTGGTGGGTCCCAGCTAGCAGGGGGAGGAATCATTTTCCTCACGCGTAATAAGGAGGCACTTCCTTGCGTACGAAGATGTACCTGGTGGATCCCAGTTGTCAGGGGAAGGAAACTTTTTTTCTCATAATAAGGAGGCAATTCCTTGTGTGCGAAGATGTAGTTGGTGGGTCCAACCTGTCAGGGGGAGGAATCAATTTTTTTTGCGTAATAAGGACACACTTGCTTGCGTGCAGCCATGGAAAGCCAATACTATTAAAAGGGGATCAGGTGTTGCTTAATGGCTTGCTTGCTCAAAATGCTTAGTGATATGCTCCAAAAGCCCTCAACCACTTTCTCATATCCACATATGTCCAAAACCAAAAGTCAAACTCGGCCCCACCGATTTGATCCATCCGGCGCCACCGAGTTCATTTGACATAGCCACTGCCAAAAACCCTAATCTTTTCGGTCTCACCGATAGGGATCTCGGTCTCACCGAGATGGGGTTGCAAACTCTCTATTTCCCTTCATAATGTTTCGGTCTAACCGAGATGAGCGATTGATCCCACTGAGTCTACAATGCAAACTCCCTGTTTCCTTTTCGTAATGCTTCGGTCCCACCGAGAATAGCGAATCAGTCCCATTGAGTTTGCCTGACCAACTCTCTGTCAGCTTATTACCAAAGTCGGTCCAACCGAGTGTGAGTGATCGGTCCAACCGAGATTACGTTATGCCCTAACCCTAATGATATCGGTCCCACCAAGATGACATGTCGGTCCCACCGTAATTGCCTAACGGTCACATATGTACTAAATCGGTCCAACCGAGTTTTCTGATTCGGTCCAACTGAGTTTGGTATAATGTGTGTAACGGGTAGGTTTTGTGTGGAGGCTATATATACCCCTCCACCCTCCCTCGTTCGTGAGGGAAGCCATCAGATCGTGCCTACACTTCCACTACCCATTTTCTGAGAGAGAGCCACGTACTCATGTGTTGAGACCAAGATATTCCAATCCAACCATATGAATCTTGATCTCTAGCCTTCGCCATGTTGCTTTCCACTCAAATCATCTTTCCACCAAATCCAATCCTATGAGAGTGAGTTGAGTGTTGGGGAGACTGCACAAGAGCAAGGAGTTCATCATCAACACACGATCTATTACCTTTTGGAGAGTGGTTTCTCCTAGATTGGTTAGGTCTCACTTGGGAGCCTCCGACAAGATAGTGGAGTGAACCAAGAAGTTTCTAAGGGCAAGGAGATCACCTACTTCATAAAGATCTACCCTAGTGAGGCAAGTCCTTCGTGGGCGATGGCCATGGTGGGATAGACAAGGTTGCTTCTTCGTGGACCCTTTGTGGGTGGAGCCCTCCGTGGACTCACGCAGCCATTACCCTTGGTGGGTTGAAGTCTCCATCAACGTGGATGTACGATAGCACCACCTATCAGAACCACGACAAAAACATCCGTGTCTCCTATTGCGTTTGCACTCTCCAAACCCATCCCTTTACATTCTTGCAAGTTGCATGCTTTACTTTTCGCTGCTCATATACTCTTTGGATGCTTGCTTGAATTGTGTTAAGACTGCTTGACTTGTGCTAAGTTGTTAAAATCTGCCAAGAACTAAAATTGGGAAAAGGTTAAGTTTTTATTTGGTCAAGTAGTCTAATGACCCCCCCTCTAGACATACTTTCTATTCTACAATTGGTATCAGAGATTTGGTCTTCACTTGCCTTGATTTCCATAGATTTTGGTGATCATAGCCTTGGTTTCACAACCTAGGAGAGTAGGGCGTCTAGCGAGGGAAATTACCACCGTAGAGGTCCTTACTTTGATGGTACTAATTTTGCTAGTTGGAAGCATAAGATGAAAATGCATATTCTTGGACATAACCCCGCCGTTTGGGCTATTGTGTGTACTGGCTTGCAATGTGAATTCTTCGATGGGAGAGAATTGAACCGTGAAGCTACCGCGGAAGATTTGAAGATGCTGCAATATGATACGTCTCCAACGTATCTATAATTTTTGATTGCTCCATGCTACTTTATCTACTGTTTTAGGCAATATTGGGCTTTATTATCCACTTTTATATTATTTTTGGGACTAATCTATTAACCAGAGGCCCAGCCCAGATTTGCTGTTTTATGCCTATTTCAGTGTTTCGAGGAAAAGGAATATCAGACGGAGTCAAAACGGAACGAAATCAACTGGAGAAGTTATTTTTGAAAGGAAAGCCACCCAATGGACTTGGAGTGCATGTCAGGGAAGAAGGTAGGTGCCCGCGAGGGTGGGGGCGCGCCCAATCCCCTAGGGCGCGCCCCCTTGCCTCGTGGCCCCCCCTTCGGTCCACCGACGTACTCCTTTCACCCATATATACCTACGTACCCTAAAACTTCCAGAACAGAAGATAGATCGGGAGTTCCGCCGCCGCAAGCCTCTGTAGCCACCAAAAACCTCTCGAGAGCCCTTCCCGGCACCCTGCCGGAGGGGGATCCCATCACCGGTGGCCATCTTCACCATCCCGGCGCTATCCATGACGAGGAGGGAGTAGTCCCCCCTAGGGGCTGAGGATATGTACCAGTAGCTATGTGTTTGATCTCTCTCTCTCTCGTGTTCCCTCTATGGCACGATCTTGATGTATCCCAAGCTTTGCTATTGTAGTTGGATCTTATGATGTTTCTCCCCCTCTACTCTCTTGTGATGAATTGAGTTTCCCCTTTGAAGTTATCTTATCGGATTGAATCTTTTATGATAACACTTGATGTATGTCTTGCCATGATTATCTGTGGTGACAATGGGATATCATGTGCCACTTGATGTATGTTTTGGTGATCAACTTGCGGGTTTCGTGACATTGAGAACCTATGCATAGGGGTTGGCACACGTTCTTGACTCTCTGATAGAAACTTTGGGGCACTCCTTGAAGTACTTTGTGTTGGTTGGATGAATCTGAGATTGTGTGATGCATATCGTATAATAATGCCCACGGATACTTGAGGTGACAATGGAGTATCTAGGTGACATTAGGGTTTTGGTTGATTTGTATCTTAAGGTGTTATTCTAGTACGAACTCTTTTATAGATTGATCCGAAAGAATAACTTTGAGGTGGTTTCGTACCCTACCATAATCTCTACGTTTGTTCTCCGCTATTAGTGGCTTTGGAGTGACTCTTTGTTGCATGTTGAGGGCTTCTTATATTATCTATCTATGTTATTATTGTTGAGAGAACTTGCACTAAGTGAAAGTATGAACCCTAGGCCTTGTTTCCTATCATTGCAATACCGTTTACGCTCACTTTTATCATTAGTTACCTTGCTGTTTTTATTATTTCAGATTACAAAAACCTATATCTACCATCTATTTTGCACTTGTATCACCATCTCTTCGCCAAACTAGTGCAGCTATACAATTTACCAGTGTATTGGGTGTGTTGGGGACACAAGAGACTCTTTGTTATTTGGTTGCAGGGTTGCTTGAGAGAGACCATCTTCATCCTACGCCTCCTACGGATTGATAAACCTTAGGTCATCCACTTGAGGGAAATTTGCTACTGTCCTACAAACCTGTGCACTTGCAGGCCCAACAACGTCTACAAGAAGAAGGTTGTGTAGTATACATCAAGCTCTTTTCTGGCGCTGTTGCCGGGGAGGTGAGTGCTTGAAGGTATATCTTTAGATCTTGCAATCGAATCTTTTTGTTTCTTGTTTTAGCACTAGTTAGTCTATAAAAGAAAATTACAAAAAAATGGAATTGAGTTTGTCTCATACGCTTCACCTTTTAAATATCTTTCGTGAGTATGATGGAAAGGAAAATTGTGCCAAAGTGCTAGAAGAAGAATTACATAGAATGCTTGGCATGAAATATGTGAATGATAAGCATGATTGCAATGTTGTTAGTATGAATTCCTTGAATATCCATGATGCTAATGATATGCAATGCCACAAGCTTGGGGAAGCTATGTTTGATGAAGATGATATTTTTTGTCCCCCAAGCTTTGATGAGCAAATTTACTATGATGAAAGCATGCCTCCTATCTATGATGATTATTGTGATGATACGTATGCCATAAAGAAGAAGTTTGCTTATGTGGAGAGTAGTAAATTTTCTATGCTTGTAGGTCATGAAAAGAATGATTTAGGTGCTGGTTATATTGTTGAATTCATTCATGATGCTACTGAAAATTATTATGAGGGAGGAACATATGCTTGTAGGAGTTGCAATAATGTCAAGTTTCCTCTCTATGTGCTTAAAATCTTGAAGTTATGCTTGTTTTACCTTCCTATGCAAGTTGATTATTGTTCCCATAAGTTGTTTGCTCACAAAATCCCTATGCATAGGAAGTGGGTTAGACTTAAATGTGCTAGTCATATGTTTCATGATGCTCCCGTTATGTTTCAATTCTTATCCTTTATGTGAGCATCATTGCCGTCATCATGCCTAGCTAGAAAGGCATTAAAGAAAAGCGCTTGTTGGGAGACAACCCAATATTTATCCTTACTGTTTTTGTGTGTCCACATGATTATGCTACTGTAGTAATCATGTTTTATAGCTTTTGTTTCAATAAAGTGCCAAGTAAGACCTTTAGGATGGCTTACGGTGATAGTTGTGTTGATCCTGCTAAAAATCAGAAACTTTTGCACCCAGTAAATTAGTTTTGTTAATTCACAGAAACGTGGTTCTGATCTGATTATTTTTGCTCTGGATTGGTACACAAATTTTTTAGGACTTCCTCATTTGGAAGGAGTTTTGGAGTTCCAGAAGTATACGTTTAATACAGATGACTACAGACTGTTCTGTTTTTGACAGATTCTGTTTTCTATGTGTTGTTTGCTTATTTTGATGAATCTATGAGTAGTATCGGAGGGTACGAGCCATAGATAAGTTGGAGTACAGTATATATTACACCAATATGAATTTAGAATGATTTCATTACAGTACCTAAGTGGTGGTTTTATTTTCTTATACTAACGGAGCTTACGAGTTTTCTGTTGAGTTTTGTGTTGTGAAGTTTTCAAGTTTTGGGTAAAGATTCGATGGACTATGGAATAAGGAGTGGCAAAGATCCTAAGCTTGGGGTGGACCATGGCACCCCATGATATTCAAGGACAACCAAGAGCCTAAGCTTGGGGATGCCCCGGAAGGCATCCCCTCTTTCGTCTTCGTACCATCGGTAACTTTACTTGGAGCAATATTTTTATTCACCACATGATATGTGTTTTTCTTGGAGCGTCATTTTATCTTGTTAGTATTTGCTTGCTGTTATGTAGATTAATGTTTTGCATCTTTATTTTGAATAAAAAAGTCAAGGATAGCCTTTGCCATGCTTATTTTGCTAGTATACATGTTGCTGTTTGAAAACAGAAAGTTTACCGCTGTTGCAAAAATTCCCTAGAAAAGTCAGAGAGTGGTATAATGTTGAATCTTTTTGCATATTGAGCTCTGATAAATTTATTACAGTGGGAATTTTAGTTCATAATTTTTGGAGTTAGGTAAGTATTGATACTCTTGCACTCTTTACAGACTGTAATGTTTTGGCAGATTGCTGTTATGTTTGCATTGTTTGCATATGTTTGTTTGTTTAATGATTCTATTTGAGGATAGGAGTATTAAATATGCAGACACATTTAGTATTCAATGTGGAACAACAATTTTAGTGATTTGTTACAGTAGAAAATGATAAGGTTTTGCATTAGTTTATACTAACCTATCTCACGAGTTCTTGTTGAGTTTGGTGTGGATGAAGCTTTTGATAAAAGAGAAACCATGGTATGAGAGGAATTAAGGAGACACAAAAGTTCAAGCTTGGGGATGCCCAAGGCACCCCAAGATAATATTTCAAAAAGTCTCAAGCATCTAAGCTTGGGGATGCCCCGGTAGGCATCCCACCTTTCTTCTTCAACAACTATCGGTTAGTATCGGTTGAGCCTAAGTTTTTGCTTCTTCACATGAGTTGTGCTATCCTTGCAATGTAGTTTTCTTTAGCTTTGCTTGATGTTTGAATAAAGTATCAAGATCTGAAATTATTAAATGGGAGAGTCTTCACATAGTTGTATAATTATTCGACTACTCATTGATCTTCACTTATATCTTTCGGAGTAGTTTGTCATTTGCTCTAGTGCATCACTTATATCTTTTAGAGCATGGTGGTAGTTTTATTTTTTAGAAATAGATGAACTCTCATGCTTCACTTATATTATTTTGAGAGACTTAAAAAGCATGGTAATTTGCTTAAAATCCTAATATGCTAAGCATAAAAGATTTGTAAGATTTCTTATAAGTGTGTTGAATACTAAGATAAGTTTGATGCTTGATAATTGTTTTGAGATATGGAGGTGATAATATCAAAGTCGTGCTAGTTGAGTAATTGTGAATTTGAGAAATGCTTGTGTTGAAGTTTGCAAGTCCCGTAGCATGCACGTATGGTTAAAGTGGTGTAACAAATTTGAAACATGAAGTGTACCTGGCTTGTGCATCCTTATAAGTGGCGGTCGGGGACGGGCGATGGTATTTTCCTACCAATCTACCCCCCTAGGAGCATGCGCGTAGTACTTGATTTTTGATGACTTCTAAATTTTTGCAAAAGTATATGAGTTCTTTTGACTAATGTTGAGTCCATGGATTATACGCACTTTTACCTTTGCGCCTTTGCTACCCTATTCGGTACCGTGCATTGCCCTTTCTCACCTTGAGAGTTGGTGCAAACTTCGTCGGTGCATCCAAACCCCGTGATACGATACGCTCTATCACACATAAACCTCCTTATATCTTCCTGAAAATAGCCACCATACCTACCTATCATGGCATTTCCATAGCCATTCCGAGATATATTGCCATGCAACTTTCATCATCATCATCATGACTTACTTTACTTTTGTCATATTGCCATTGCATGATCATGTAGTTGACATCGTATTTGTGGCAAAGCCACCATGCATTATTTTTCATACATGTCACTCTTGATTCATTGCACCATCCCGGTACACCGCCGGAGGCATTCATATAGAGTCATATCTTGTCCTAAGTTTCGAGTTGTAATCCTTATGTTGTAATCAATAGAAGTGTGATGATCATCATTATTAGAGCATTGCCCAAACAAAAAAAAAAGAGAAAGGCCAAAAGAAAAAAAGGAAGGCCCCCAAAAAAAGGGCAATGCTACTACCTCTTTTTCCACACTTGTGCTTCAAAGTAGCACCTTGTTCTTCATGTAGTGAGTCTCATATCTTGTGCTTCAAAGTAGCACCTTGTTCTTCATGTAGTGAGTCTCATAAGTTGTCTTTTTATACCAGTGGGAATTTTTCATTATAGAACTTGGCTTGTATATTCCTACGATGGGCTTCCTCAAATGCCCTAGGTCTTCATGAGCAAGCGAGTTGGATGCACACCCACTAGTTTTCTTTTGTTGAGCATTCATAGCTCTAGTGCATCCGTTGCATGGCAATCCCTACTCCTCATGTTGACTCCAATATATGGGCATCTCCATAGCCCGTTGATTATCCTCGTCAATGTGAGACTTTCTCCTTTTTTGTCTTCTCCACACAATCCCCATCATCATATTCTATTCCACCCATAGTGCTATATCCATGGCTCACGCTCATGTATTGCGTGAAGGTTGAAAAAGTTTGAGATTATTTAAGTATGAAACAATTGCTTGGCTTGTCATCGGGGGTATAGAAGTTGGGAACATCTTTGTGTGACAAAAATGAAGCATAGCCTAACTATATGATTTTGTAGGGATGAACTTTCTTTTGCCATGCTATTTTTGAGAAGACATGATTGCTTTGATTAGTATGCTTGAAGTATTATTATTTTTATGTCAATATGAACTTTTGTCTTGAATATTTCGGATCTGAATATTCATACGACAATTAAGAAGATTTACATTGAAATTATGCCAAAGTATCACTACGCATCAAAAATTCTTTTTTATCATTTACCTACTCGAGGACGAGCAGGAATTAAGCTTGGGGATGCTTGATACGTCTCCAACGTATCTATAATTTTTTATTGCTCCATGCTACTTTATCTACTGTTTTAGGCAATATCGGGCTTTATTATCCACTTTTATTTTATTTTTGGGACTAACCTATTAACCGGAGGCCCAGCCCAGATTTGCTGTTTTATGCCTATTTTAGTGTTTCGAGGAAAATGAATATCATACGGAGTCAAAATGGAACGAAATCAACTGGAGAAGTTATTTTTGTAAGGAAAGCCACCCGATGGACTTGGAGTGCACGTCAGGGAAGAAGGGAGGTGCTCACGAGGGTGGGGGGGCGCGCTCACCCCCCTAGGGCGCGCCCCCCTGCCTCGTGGCCCCCCTTCGATCCACCGACATACTCCTTTCACCCATATATACCTACATACCCTAAAACTTCCAGAACAGAAGATAGATCGGGAGTTCCGCCGCCGCAAGCCTCTGTAGCCACCAAAAACCTCTCGGGAGCCCTTCCCGGCACCCTGCCGGAGGGGGATCCCATCACCGGTGGCCATCTTCATCATCCCGACGCTATCCATGACGAGGTGGGAGTAGTCCACCCTTAGGGCTGAGGGTATGTACCAGTAGCTATGTGTTTGATCTCTCTCTCTCTCATGTTCTCTCTCGTGTTCCCTCTATGGCACAATCTTGATATATCCCGAGCTTTGCTATTATAGTTGGATCTTATGATGTTTCTCCCCCTCTACTCTCTTGTGATGAATTGAGTTTCCCCTTTGAAGTTATCTTATCGGATTGAGTCTTTTATGAGAACACTTGATGTATGTAAGGACCCCGACTCAAAGCCACACCGATCTAGCATGTAACACCTCATATCACTTTGCGGCCTCACGCACGGTATTCCCACGGGTGTCGCCTTACCTTGCCTGGGACCGTTTGCACCTTTTGGCAAACTTATATGATAGTGTCGCTAGCATCCATATGACAAGGAGCCCGGGCTGACATGGCTAGTCATGAACCCAAAGTGGCACTAACTTACAGGGACATGCATACATGACCCAACATCGAATGTGTCGGTCATCAGCGAGTGAATCCGGGCTGTAGCAACTGGGCTAGCAGGACTCCGGTAAACTGGGCTGTAGCAGGCTAACAGGACTCCGGTAGACACCGAGTGACATTTCCCCGAAGGGACAGACACAGGAACGAAGAAGGACACATGATGTCCAGCCTAAGTGTTCCGGAGCAGTAGCAAGCTACCAAGGCTCAGTGGAAGCACTAGGAGGCATTTCCCGGTAATAGAGGCTACCAAGGATAAACAACTAGATAGTCAGATCCCACACATACCAAGCATTTCAATAACATATACACAATATGCTCGATATGTGCAAATACAACATGGCATCACAACATGACTCTACAACTCAAGTATTTTATTCAATAGGATCCGAGGAGCGAGATATTACAAACATGGGTCTCATGACCCAACATTCGGAGCATACAAGTCAAAGCACATGCGGAAGCTTAACATGTCTGAGTACAGACAACTATAAATGAAAAAGGCTGAGAAGCCTGACTATCTACCAGATCCTGCCGAGGCCACAAGATCGTAGCTGAGGTAACAAGCTAAACGTCGAAGTCCACGCGGAACTACTAATGAGACTAAAGTCTCTCTGCAAAAACATAAAATAGGCAAATGTGAGTACAGATGTACCCAGCAAGACTTACATCAGAACTATCTACATATGCATCATTATCAACAAAGGGATGGTGGGGTTTAACTGCAGCAAGCTAGCTTTGACTCGGTGGCTAACCTGAACTACAACTGCAAGTAACTCTTTTGAGGTGGCGCACATGAGTCCACATATTCACCATATCAATACACCACTATTGATCCGCTCCTGTCTTCCTACGAGAACGCCATCCATAGCACTCATGCTTATCTTGCGCATTTTAGAGTATCCACTTCAAGTTATCTATGAACTGTACAGGCAACCCAGAAGTCATTTACTGCGGACACGACTATTCGAATAGATAAAGTTAACCGTGCAGGGGTGTACTTCTTCACACACGCTCTCACCACTTATCGCCGTTTACACGACATGTACTCAGCAACCTTCAACCGGAAGCCCATCGAGGGTGTCGGCCATGACCTGACTAAGCACACAAGTCTCTCGTCCAGGTTTATCGCCTATTCGGGATCCATCTGCAAGGAGATCCGGCCGGGGTGTCGCTCACGGCCCCAAAAGATGTGAGCAGGGTTTCCAAGCCCACCTCGACGGGTGGATCTACGCTTGGTACACCGTGCCACGGTGCCTAGTCTGTCCCAAGCCCACCTGTACCGGGTGCCACTTGGTAGACTACTAACACTACCTACAAACATCAGAAACTAGTTGCAACTCCTGGACAGAGATCAAGTTGATTAATAAGCTGAGAGGGGCCGAGTTACCGGAACCCAATGTGTGGTAGTAACTGTTCATGGATCACAAACACAGAACTCAGTTCCTGAGGACGGCTTCAATGAGACAACCCACCATGTACTCCTACATGGCCTCTCATCGCTACCTTTACCAAATCGTGTTGACACACTTAGCTCTCGAAAGTAGGACATGTTCACCACATTCCAATTCATCCCCGATGAATCAGACCTGACACAACTCTAAGCATAGCAGGCATGACAAACAAGCATGAATGAGTAGGCACATCAGGGCTCAAACAACTCCTACTCATGCTAGTGGGTTTCATCTATTTACTGTGGCAATGACAGGTCATGCAGAGGATAAGGGGTTCAACTACCGCAACAAGTAACAGATGTATCATTGTTGTCCTAATGCAGTAAAAGAGAGCAGGAGCGAGAGAGTGGGATTGTATCAGAATGAACAAGGGGTTTTTTCTTGCCTGGCACTTCTGAAGATAGTATAACTCTTCATCGGTGTCATCGATCACATCGTCGGAACACGTCTACTGAGAGGGGACAAACACCGGCAATAGAGAAGGAACACAATCAATGCAATGCAACAATATGATGCATGAGTTTGACATGGCAGTATGCTGTGGTTTGAGCTAATGCAACTAGCAACCAGATTAAATGAAGTTGGTTTGAATCCAAGATTCAAATTCAAACTCCATATGTGGATATTTAAATGCCATTTATATAATTTGTGCTAAACAGCAGCTACAAGTTGTTCTAACATGCATGGCAAAGGTACAGATGGATAGATTGGATTTTTCTCATCATTTTTCATATATAAATTATTTCATTCCAAGTTACGGTTGAATTTATATGAATTTTTGAAGTTTTGGTTATTTTCTGGAATTTCCTGAATTAAAATTAATCCAGAAAATGAGTTATGGCGTCTGCACTACGTCACTGTGATGTCAGCAGGTCAACTGACCCAGTCCAGGTCAAACCTGACCAGTGGGGTCGACACGTCAGTGACACAATTAACTAAGAGGGTTAATTAAATCTAACTAATCAAATTAACAGCTACTGGGCCCACTATGAGTGTCAGCAGGCGTAATTAGTCCTAAACTAATCTAGTCAGGGGCGGGGCCCACGGGTGTTGACCCCGGGGAGGTCAAACCTCGAGTCGAACAGGTCAAACCTGCCAGCGACTCGACGCCGGCGAGGCCAGACGCGGCGGAGGGCCTCGGTTTTGATCCTCCGGTGACCAAATCGACGGTGGAGATGTGCTACACGTAGCTGGGGAGCTGCCGCATCCAGTGGTGCCAGTGGTTGGACACAGGAACGCTGGAAACGACGCCGGCGAGCTCAACAGCGACGGCCGGAATTCGGCTGGGTGCGGGGTTAGCGCTGCGGCTTGCAAACGAGCTGGCTGTCGCGCTAGTTTTGCTCTACGGGACGTTGCGAGTGCAACGGACGCACGTGCGAGACCAAAAGGTCACCAGGGCTTCGCCGGCGATGAGCCCGTGCGGCCGCGGCTACGGTAAGAAAGGGGGCGACGACTACGACGACCAAACGGAAGCGGGGTTAGGGGAGAAATGACCGGGGGTTCACCACGGTCACGAAGAGATGCTCGGCGAGCTCGGGGCAGGCCGGACGGCGACGAATTTGACAGCGGTGATCGTCGGGGCAGAGGTTGATGACGACAGCGATGGCAACGTTGTAGGGCCTCCGACATTGTACAGCTCAGTGGAGAGGATGAGGTTAACGCGGTGGTGCTTCTGGGATCAGCGGCAGGGCGAGGGGGGTGCGGTAGCCGTGGCGGCAGCGAACGGCGGCGACGGCTCCGCTCGGCTTCGGGGGAGAGAGCGAGAGAGGCGAGGCAGGGAGAGAAGGGAGCGGTCGAGGGGGTCCAGGGTGCTGCGTGGCATTGTCCTGGGCGTCGAGGCAGCGGCGGGAAGCAGGAGGTGGCCGGGAACGCACGCGCGCGCGCCATGCTTCCCCTCTGCCTACTAGCAGGAGGAAGAAGACTGCTTTGTCCTCGGTGGGCTGGGCCGCTACAGTGCCAGAACAGGTAGGCCGGCCTAGGTAACTCTCTCTCTCTCTCTCTGTTTTCTAATTTAAATTGTTTCTGTTTTCTATTTATTCGGTTTTGTTTTGATTTAGTAAAATACTAAACCATTTTATAAAATACTGGAAATAATTAGGAGTGTTGTTTGAATTATTCTAGTGACCCATAACAATTTCCAACATTTTTGGAGCACGTGAAATATATATAGCATTTAAATAGCTCCAATTCAAATATGTTTGAATTAATTCAAAGCCCAAATATGTCCTGAAAAAATGTAAACCATCTTTGGTAGATGCTTCCACCTCAAACCAGAAATGTTGAACATTTTTAAAGGGCATTTTGAGTTCAATGAAAAAGATTTTATTTTGACCCTAGTCAAATTCATTTGGTGCTAGGGTTTGAGAATCCCCATTTCATATTTAAATGAAATTTAGACATGATGACATGATGATCATGCAAGGACAAGCAAAGGCTAAGCTAGGGCTATGACAACTCACCCCTACTAACAAGAATCTCGTCCCGAGATTCAAGATGTGAGGTAAGAAGACAGAGGGGATACAAAGCTAACTCAAACTTCATGATCCAGGTTGCACTTTATAAGAACGCTGATTCGATCATCATCCTTGCCTCGACGTCTTGCTCTGAGAACTCCATCCAACATGACAACAAGAAGAAAGGGAAGGCTCTAGAATAATCAATCTTCACGAAGATCGAGCAACTGACGATCAACTCACGGAATGAGACGTAGGAACATCTCTGGAGCTAAGGGACAAAACATGCATCAGGAGGGACGGAAGAAACAATTTGATGAGGGTTTCAAAGTAGTGAGGAAAATTGCTATGATTCCATAACGGGGCACCTCAGGGAAGGTGACTCCTAGATTTATCCTTTGAAGTGGCAAAAAGAATTACTTTTGATACAAGTATCATTGGGACACTTTATACCAGGCTAGGGCAAATTGCAACCGATTGTTTGAAGAAGTCGGAAAGGATGGCATATTCATACTAGAATGGATGGTGTGGACTACCTTGTGGAAGACAACGCAAGGGATGATTTTGCTTGCACGTGCTCTCCAGAACTTGAGCATTTCCATATTCATCAAGGTTTACCAATATCCGTGTCAAGGATCCTGGCAACACAACATACTACCATGATGAACAGCGATGGACGATGCAGATGCAAAGGAAGATAACCTTCTCGGATTTCACCTTAGCGGGGCCAAGTGATCAAAATCTGTATGATTGACTGAGAAACATTTAGCACTCCGCTTCTAATGTTCTCCTTGATGTTCTACATACCACAGTCATACTTGAAGCATTAACGTGGCCATCAAGTATAGGTCGGACTTCGGAAGAGAAAGGATTTATAAGGAATACTTCTAGAAAAGTCACATGAAATCCTTATAGAGAAGATGGGCAAATTGCTCATTCAAGATACTACAATGATAGATCTTCCGGCTAGGTGTGTCGGCCAGAACATCAACCTTGCCAGAGCCTACATCATAGATCTTGGAAAATACCAACCATCACATCTGCCTGAGATTCAGATATGGTTGGTGATAGGATATTTCAGACATGTCTGGAAAAGAAACTTTGCAACACAATCGACGGGATGACATTGTGAGATTCTCGGGAAATGAACTATGATAGCAAACTCCAAGGCATGAGCTGGTTCTGCTACACACATGTGAACACGATGTCCCAGACAAGCATGACCAGTGGTAGTCTTACAATAAAATACTACCGAGTTCTGGTTGGGTATCATCATTGAGGATATCAAAGTCCTTGCATAAGGCATGCTCTTAAGAAGAAACTTCTTCTCCTTGAACAACTCAATCAGTGGCTTGGTGTGCTAGGGAATACATATGGAATGGAGGTAATTAATCTACCAAACTACAATATACTTTGCACATGCATGACTGACTTGGGACGATTCCAAAGGAAGCAAAAACAATCTTTCTCGGATCCACGGCGGCAACTTGCATCGAATGCATATGAATGAGAGAAGTCACTTCTTTCATCCAAACATATACTTCACGAACGGGGCATGAAGAAATGCTTTCAAAAGTTTCCAACACCAGCTGGATGTTCATCATGAGTCATGGAGGAGATAAAAATGTTGCCGATGGGCTCAACAACAATTCATCTAGGTTTCCATATAAGTGGAATTCCACAATTATGTGAACAAGGTGATAGCATTGGTCAGACCCAAAAGATATAATGGTGTATGCTCGAAGAAACAACCACGAGTAAGACAACATTACGAATATCGTTGGTTCTGATTTGATTTGAGGATAGCCCATACTCGAATCAAAGATTGGATAAGATGATAGGTCCATTAACTGATCACGAGGGTCAATCGATGAAAAATACCATCTTTCTTCAACACACATACAAGATATCCCTTAAAATGAACTAAATCGAGCAAGCTTTTATCTTCCAACTCTCCAAGTTGTTGTTTAGCTTAACCAACTAGCTCAGGGGTATCCTGCACAGATTCTTGGAGAAGGTTGGTTTACAAGAAACCAACTTGATCACGAGCTCAACGCATTGGTCAGGGGGACAACCTGGTGATACTTTCGGGAAGATAATTGGAAAATCACGAGCCACCAATATGCTACTAAGCTCGAGAATAATCTTGCTTTTCAGGGCAAGACGATATGATCAAATAAGCAAGGAATCAAATAATCCTAACTCATTGATCGAAGAGTGCACCAGAAATAAGGACTATGTAGCACAATCTATCTTAGAATGATGATTCAATACCAATACAATAAGAATGAGATTATTGTCCATTAACTACCAAGAAACGGGGTGGCTAGCAGTATTGATTTCACACATCACGATTCACTTGTCGGCATTCCGGTTGCGACAACACGGAACCGAGGAATGAATAATGAGGGCGAGAAGTATCACTGTATCAAGAGTTCATAGGGTGGTGTGCAATTCCATGATATTCTTGATATAAAGATAGTAATACTCCAAGGTAGAACAGAGCAAAAGCTGGATTGGCATTTTGATCTACGGAGTACAACTGCTTTGACCCAATCCTGGATATGGATGGGGTTCTGGAGTTTGTTTCTCCTAGTCATTCCAGAATAGAATGGCTTGACGGACCACAAGAGTAGTGGGCATCGAGGAACACGAAAGCATAACTACTCCTGACTATCAATTGATAGACGAGGGCCAGAAAACAAGTAAAGAGGGACAACTGAAAGAACATATAACTTTCTGGGTTGTGGATGCATAGGTTAGTATGTCGAGTCAAATTCAACATATTTATTCTGGATAACCCATGCAGAAAGGTAGAACTGGCAGAGTCATGGCATAGAATGGAGAACTCATCGAGAGCACTTTTGTTGTGATCTCTTGGTTCAAGGAACTTCCGCCATAAGCAGTTCATGGTATTTGGAAGAAGGAAATACCACGGACCTCGAGGACTATCGCAAAGGTTACTAATATCCTAAAGGAACTAGCAAACACTATCAACATGAAATAAGTAGGGTGAATCTCGGGTTCAAAACCCAGGAGTAGAATACCTACTAACTAAATGGCATCACAGGATGCTTCGAGAATGATGGCCAGAGTCATCACACTGTGACACTAAACATGGCTAAACTACTAGGTGATCCCCTAAGACACCTAGGGTCATGATAATAACTCCAACATATATGTCGAGGCAATAGGGTACCTCAACTCAGCAATTAGTGTGATTAACCTGGTGTAGAGGAACATCGAAACCAGAGGGAAAGGATTTTGCAAGTGCATCAGATTGTTTAGAAACCTGGGATGACTCAGACAGCATAACGGCTATAAATGCTCGAAAATATTTGAGACATCCTACAAAATGGTGGCATAACCACTCGATCATCACAACATCAAGATTCTGAGGCCAGCTATGAATACATGGGAGTAGTAGGAACCGAACTGAAGCTTAGAACCATCAATCATATAAGTCTACGGATTAGTAACACGTAATCCTGATAGAAAGAGGAGATAGCCTAGTTCCTTAACGCCGTAAAAAGATAGGATGACTCAGATGAGAAGGGCATGAGGTAAAGGAGTAAAAAGAGCCTTACGTTCCATCCCACAATCAATTCCCTTATATAACTAAAGAATTTCTAGACTCAACTTCGACCAGTTTGCCTTGGTAATCCTACAGGCAGTCAAGCTCTGATACCAAAGCTGTCAGGACCCCGACTCAAAGCCACACTAATCTAGCATGTAACACCTCATATCACTTTGCAGCCTCACGCACGGTATTCCCACGGGTGTCACCTTACCTTGCCCGGGACCGTTTGCGCCTTTTGGCAAACGTATATGATAGTGTCGCTAGCATCCATATGACAAGGAGCCCGGGCTAACATGGCTAGTGGTGAACCCAAAGTGGCACTAACTTACAGGGACAGGCATACATGACCCAACAACGAACGTGTCAGTCATCAGCGAGTGAATCCGGGCTGTAGCAACTGGGCTAGCAGGACTTTGGCAAACCGAGCTGTAGCAGGCTAACAGGACTCCGATAGACACCGAGTGACATTTCCCCGAAGGGACAGACACAGGGATGAAGAAGGACACATGCCGGCCAGCCTAAGTGTTCTGGAGCAGTAGCAAACTACCAAGGCTCAGTGGAAGCACTAGGAGACATTTCCCGGTAAGAGAGGCTACCAAGGATAAACAACTAGATAGTCAGATCCCACACATACCAAGCATTTCAATAACATACACACAATATGCTCGATATGTGCAAATACAACATGGCATCACAACATGACTCTACAACTCAAGTATTTTATTCAATAGGCTCCGAGGAGCGAGATATTACAAAAATGGGTCTCATGACCCAACATTCAGAGCATACAAGTCAAAGCACACGCGGAAGCTTAACATGTCTGAGTACAGACAACTATAAATGAAAAAGGCTGAGAAGCCTGACTATCTACCAGATCCTGCCGAGGGCACAAGATCGTAGCTGAGGTAACAAGCTAAACGTCGAAGTCCACGCGGAACTACTAATGAGACTGAAGTCTCTCTGCAAAAACATAAAATAGGCAAACGTGAGTACAAATGTACTCAGCAAGACTTACATCAGAACTATCTACATATGCATCATTATCAACAAAGGGATGGTGGGGTTTAACTGCAGCAAGCCAGCTTTGACTCGGTGGCTAACCTGAACTACAACTGCAAGTAACTCTTTTGAGGTGGCGCACACGAGTCCACATATTCACCATATCAATACACCACTATGGATCCTCTCCCGTCTTCCTACGAGAACGCCATCCATAGCGCTCATGCTTATCTTGCGCATTTTAGAGTATCCACTTCTATGAACTATACAGGCAACCCAGAAGTCTTTTACCACGGACACGGCTATTCGAATAGATAATGTTAACCCTGCAGGGGTGTACTTCTTCACACACACTCTCACCACTTATCGTCGTTTACACGACATGTACTCGGCAACCTTCAAGCGGAAGCCCAGCGAGGGTGTCGGCCATGGCCTGAACAACCACACAAGTCTCTCGTCCAGGTTTATCGCCTATTCAGGTTCCATCCGCAAAGGAGATCCGGCCGGGGTGTCGCTCACGGCCCCAAACGATGTGAGCAGGGTTCCCAAGCCCACCTCGACGGGTGGATCTACGCTTGGTACACCGTGCCAAAGTGCCTAGTCTGTCCCCAGCCCACCTGTACCGGGTGCCACTTGGTAGACTACTAACACTACCTACAAACACCAGAAACTAGTTGCAACTCCTGGACAGAGATCAAGTTGATTAATAAGCCGAGAGGGGCCGAGTTACTGGAACCCAATGTGTAGTAGTAACTGTTCATGGATCACAAACACATAACTCTCATCGCTACCTTTACCAAATCGTGTTCACACACTTAGCTCTGATAGTAGGACATGTTCACCACATTCCAATTCATCCCCGATGAATCAGACCTGACACAACTCTAATCATAGCAGGCATGACAAACAAGCATGAATGAGTAGGCACATCAGGGCTCAAACAACTCCTACTCATGCTAGTGGGTTTCATCTATTTACTGTGGCAATGACAGGTCATGCAGAGGATAAGGGGTTCAACTACCGCAGCAAGTAACAGATGTATTGTTGTTGTCCTAATGCAGTAAAAGAGAGCAGGAGCGAGAGAGTGGGATTGTATCAGAATGAACAAGGGGGTTTTGCTTGCCTGTCACTTCTGAAGATAGTATAGCTTTTCATCGGTGTCATCGATCACATCGTCGGAACACGTCCACTGAGAGGGGACAAACACCGGCAACAGAGAAGGAACACAATCAATGCAATGCAACATTATGATGCATGAGTGTGACATGGCAATATGCTATGGTTTGAGCTAATGCAACTAGCAACTAGATTAAATAAATTTGGTTTGAATCGAAGATTCAAATTCAAACTCCATATGTGGATATTTAAATGTCATTTATATAATTTGTGCTAAACAGCAGCTATAAGTTGTTCTAACATGCATGAAAATGGTACAGATGGATAGATTGGATTTTTCTGATCATTTTTCATATATAAATTATTTCATTCTGAGTTACGGTTGAATTTATATGAATTTTTGAAGTTTTGGTTATTTTCTGGAATTTCCTGAATTAAAATTAATCCAGAAAATGAGTTATGGCGTCAGCACTACGTCACTGTGATGTCAGCAGGTCAACTGACCCGGTCCAGGTCAAATCTGACCAGTGGGGTCGACACGTCAGTGACACAATTAACTAACAGGGTTAATTAAATCTAACTAATCAAATTAACAGCTACTGGGCCCACTGTCATTGTCAGCAGGCGTAATTAGTCCTAAACTAATCTAGTCAGGGGCGGGGCCCACGTGTGTTGACCCCGGGGAGGTCAAACCTCGGGTCGAACAGGTCGAACCTGCCGGCAACACGACGCCGGTGAGGCCAGACGCGGCGGAGGGCCTCAGTTTTGATCCTCCGGTGACCAAATCGATGATGGAGACCTGCTACGCGTAGCTAGGGAGCTGCTGCATCCAGTGGTGCAAGTGGTTGGACACGGGGATGCTGGAAACGACGCTGGCAAGCTCGACAGCGGCGGCCGGAATTTGGCTGGGTGTGGGGTTAGCGCTGCTGCTTGCAAACGAGCTGGCTGTCGTGCTAGTTTTGCTCTACAGGACGTTGCTAGTGCAACGGACGCACGAGCGGGACCAAAAGGTCACCGGGGCTTCGCTGGCGATGAGACCGTGCGGCGGCGACTACGGTAAGCAAGGGGGCGACGGCTACGACGACCAAACGGAAGCGGGGTTAGAGGAGAAATGACCGGGGGCTCACCACGGTCATGAAGAGATGCTCGGTGAGCTCGGGGCAGGCCGGACGGCGACGAATTTGACGGCGGCGATCATCGGGGCAGAGGTTGATGACGACGGTGATGGCGACGTTCTAGGGCCTCCAACATCGTACAACTCAGTGGAGAGGACGAGGTTAACGCGGCGGTGCTTCTGGGATTAGCAGCAAGGCGAGGGGGGTGCGGTATCCATGGCGGCAGCGAACGGCAGCGACGGCTCCGCTCGGCTTCGGGGGAGAGAGCGAGAGAGGCGAGGCAGGGAGAGAAGGGAGCGGTCGGGGTCCAGGGTGCTGCGTGGCATCGTCCTGGGCGCCGAGGCAGTGGCGGGAAGCAGGAGGTGGCCGGGAACGCATGCGCGCGTGCCACACTTCCCCTCTGCCTACTGGCAGGAGGAAGAAGACGACTCTGCCCTCGGTGGGCTGGGCCGCTACAGTGCCAGAACAGGTAGGCTGGCCCAGGTAACTCTCTCTCTTTCTCTCTTTGTTTTCTAATTTAAATTGTTTCTGTTTTCTATTTATTCGGTTTTGTTTTGATTTAGTAAAATACTAAACCATTTTATAAAATACTGGAAATAATTAGGGGTGCTGTCTGAATTATTCCAGTGACCCATAACAATTTCCAACATTTTTGGAGCACCTGAAATATATATAGCATTTAAATTGCCCGAATTCAAATATTTTTGAATTAATTCAAAGCCCAAATATGTCCAGAAAAAATGTAAACCATCTTTGGTAGATGCTTCCACCTCAAACCAGAAATGTTGAACATTTTTAAAGGGCATTTTGAGTTCAATGAAAAAGATTTTATTTTGACCCTAGTCAAATTCATTTGGTGCTAGGGTTTGAGAATCCCCATTTCATATTTAAATGAAATTTAGACATGATGACATGATGATCCTGCAAGGACAAGCAAAGGCTAAGCTAGGGTTGTGACAATGTATGTCTTGTCGTGATTATCTGTGGTGACAATGGGATATCATGTGCCACTTGATGTATGTTTTGGTGATCAACTTGCGGGTTTCGTGACATTGGGAACCTATGCACAGGGGTTGGCACACATTCTTGACTCTCCGATAGAAACTTTGGGGCACTCCTTGAAGTACTTTGTGTTGGTTGGATGAATCTGAGATTGTGTGATGCATATCATATAATCATGCCCACGGATACTTGAGGTGACAATGGAGTATCTAGGTGACATTAGGGTTTTGGTTGATTGGTATCTTAAGGTGTTATTCTAGTACGAACTCTTTTATAGATTGATCCGAAAGAATAACTTTCAGGTGGTTTCGTACCCTACCATAATCTCTACGTTTGTTCTCCGCTATTAGTGGCTTTGGAGTGACTCTTTGTTGCATGTTGAGGGCTTGTTATATTATCTATCTATGTTATTATTGTTGAGAGAACTTGCACTAAGTGAAAGTATGAACCCTAGGCCTTGTTTCCTATCATTGAAATACCATTTACGCTCACTTTTATCATTAGTTACCTTGCTGTTTTTATTATTTCAGATTACAAAAACCTATATCTACCATCTCTTTTGCACTTGTATCACCATCTCTTCGCCAAACTAGTGCACCTATACAATTTACCATTGTATTGGGTGTGTTGGGGACACAAGAGACTCTTTGTTATTTGGTTGCAGGGTTGCTTGAGAGAGACCATCTTCATCCTACGCCTCCTACGGATTGATAAACCTTAGGTCATCCACTTGAGGGAAATTTGCTACTGTCCTACAAACCTGTGCACTTGCAGGCCCAACAACGTCTACAAGAAGAAGGTTGTGTAGTATACATCACAATACAACACTCAAGCTTGTGATATCCTCTTCAACGGATTGTGCCCCGAAGAATTCAACAAAATCAGCTGCCTTGAGAATGCAAAGGAAATTTGGGTAACTTTGATTGACATGCACGAAGGTACCGACTCTGTCAAGGAATCCAAATTGGGTGTGCTTCAAAGTCAACTTGACAATTTCAAAATGAAGGATGGTGAAGGTGTCGCTGAAATGTACTCTAGCCTTGCTCTCCTCACAAATGAGATTGCCGGCTTAGGAAGTGAAGAGATGACCGATAAATTCATCATCAAGAAGATCCTAAGAGCCTTGGATGGAAAAATATGACACCGTGTGCACATTGATCCAAATGATGCCCAATTACAAAGATCTCAAGCCAATGGAAGTCATTGGAAGAATTGTTGCTCATGAGATGTCACTCAAGGATAAGGAAGAGCTTCACAACAAGTCAAGTGGTGCTTACAAAGCCTCATGTGATGCTCCTACATCATCAAGTGAGAAACAAACCTTCAATGAGGAATTGAGCTTAATGATGAAAAACTTCAACAAGTTCTACAAGAGTAGAAGCAAGGAAAGAAGTTCCAAGTCAAGGTCCTACAATGACAAAAGGTCTTCGAGTTGTGAACTTAATTGCTACAATTGTGGAAGACCCAGACACTATTCCAATGAGTGTACGACTCCTTTCAAAAGGAGAGAAGATTCGCCCAAAAGAAGAAGTAGAAGAGAAGAATCACCACCAAGAGAGAGGAGGAGTAGAGATGATCATTATGAACGAAGAACATCCCGGAGAAGCTAGGATTCAGAAAGGAAGGACAAATCATCAAAGAGCTACACAAAACAAAGACATCAAGCTCATGTTGGTGAATGGGTATCTGGCTCCGACTCCGACCATCAGTCCGAGAGAAGCTATCACTCTGACTCCGAATATACTCAAGATGAAGGTGTTGCCGGTCTAGCACTTGTGTCAACCAACTCCTACGACACATTTGACTCACCAAATGAAGGATTTGGAAGATGCTTCATGGCTAAAGGCCCAAAGGTATCACACCCTGAGTATGTTGATTTCAATAGTGATGAAGATGAATTGTTAGGTGATGATGATTTACTTGTTGACAACTCTAGTGATGAATACTACGATGAAAAGTCAATTAATCATGCTAATCAAGATAAACGAATGATAATGATAAGGAGATGATTGAGCGCCTAACTAAAGAACTAAACACTCTTAAGTTAGCTCATGAAACTACCTTGGAAGATCATCAAGAACTTTTAAAGACTCATGAGAAGTTACGCTTTCAAAAGCTCAACCTTGAGCAAGAGCATGAGTTTTTAAAAGCAATCAATGATGATCTTCGCAAGAAAAGTTCTTCTTACATTGCCAAGCGTTTACTCTTATCTACTTACATGCCACAAGTCAAGTCTAGTAACAAGAGTAAGAAAGATTCTTCTTCTAGTAGTAACAATAATCATGCTAAATCCAATGTTGTTGCTTCTAGTAGTTCTCTTGATTCCACTAATGATTCTCTTAGCCAAGTTACACTTGAGCAAGAAAATATCTTATTGAAGGGAATTATAGAGAAGGGTGTCTACAAGAGCCTTGCCTGAAGTAAGCAATTTGAGGAAATTGTACGCAAGCAAGGAAGGCACCGGAAGAATCAAGGTGTTGGTTTTGAATGAAAGTTCAATGCCAATGGAGTTGAGTGGGAAGAAGATCAATATCCCAAGACTACATCAAGTCTACTTCATCAAGTTCCACTACAACCCCAAGGATTCCCATCAAGATGATGTGGATCCCAAAGAAGAAGGACTACAGAGTTCTGGAGGGTGACTCTGGCAATATTCTTCACTCACATCATTTTGGCAAAGGCAAGTGCAATCAACTTCCACATCTTGCACTAGTTCAAGGAGTCACAAACCCTCTTGTTGGTAAGACAAGGGACAAGGTAACCTAAAGCTTTCATGGACATCATCTTGTGTGTGCATCACTCTATGTCTATGGATATCCTTGCTTGTTTCTTGTGGGACTAACCCATGTAGGTATTGAAAGTGCAACTCACTCCAATGGATTGCTCCAAATGTTCTACAACAACATTGAGCATCCACATCTTCAACACCTACATGAAGTCATCATCGACAAAACCCAAGGTTAGTTCATCCCTCTTAGGGGGGATCTCACATCTAGGGGGAGCTTTACTCTAAAGAATTGAGCTAAAGCAACTCAAATGGTGTGAACACAACAATGCTTTATGTAGAAGTTGTAACCCCACTTGTGCTTAAACGATGAGTATGACCTATGATCAAATGTTCTCATTTGACTCCTATGTCAATGTACTCATATATAGATGACCTAGTCATCGCCAATTGTTTGATAGATGCTAGAATTGGTTGTGCATGCTTTGCCACATATTTCACTTGCCATCTTATTGCGTGAGCATGTTGGTTGCATATTTTACTCATTTGAGGACATCCACTTGTTGCTTTGTTTGTTTTGCTCCTTTTCTTTTTCCAAGTGGATGGACAAGAATGCCTAAGAACCTTCTCTAGCTATCTATGCTTTTATCGTCTCAAACTCTATTCATGCTACATCACAAAGTTTGATCAAGTCAGATTCGAACCACTCTGTGTGAGGAGCACTCGGAGTCCCCGATTTGTCATAGACTTAAACTTCCAAAACCTCTTTATGCATTTCGGTCTGACCGAGAAATCCATTTCGGGCAAACCGAGTTCACTAAGTTGATCTAGGTTTTCATCTTGGTGCAACCGATTTGAACACTTCGATCACACCGAGTTGCAGCAACCGCTTGTGATTCTGCAATCTCGGTGCCACCGAGTTGTTCCACTCGATCACACCGACAGGGTCGGGATATAAATACCCACGGGTGAGATTTTGGAAATTACTTCAAATCCTCTCAGCCCGCACATGTCCTGCTCTGCCCCCTCGGGTCTCCGGATTGTCTCCTCTCCACCAACGACCTCCTTCCATTTGATTCTGCCACCGTCGATGGATTCTGCTCCGCCGTCGCCGCCGTAGCAAACACTCGCCGTCCTAGGATACATGTTCGATCCCTTGTGCTGCCATTTTCACTCCGATTCCTAGCACAAGGACAATGCCATGTTTCTTTCCACGAATAAGATTAATTTATCCAGCTAAAACTTCCTTAGGTCTAGATTGATTCGAAATTTTTAGGGTTAGCTCTCCGCAGAACTCATCTCGGACTGACCGAGTCGTAGAAATCGGTCTCATCGATTCGGCTTACGCCATTGCACATGCACTTTTCGGTCCAGCCGAAAATTGCAAATCGGTGTGACCGAGTTCAGGATTCTGTGAAACCTAAGAAATCTCGATGCCACCGAACTGTGACTCGGTCCAACCGAGTTCACTAGTTTAGGTTCCAAGTGTTCCTTCAGTATCACCGAGTTTGTCAATTCGGTAGCTCCGAGATCACTTCTGTAGAGAACGAAAACTAAGCTTTTTGGCTCAATTTGTTTTGCAAAACCTTTGTACTTTGTGATGCTTATCTACTCTACCTCATCTACAACCTATTCACATGGTCTGCTGACAGATTGCCTGCAAGATGCCTGACCAGAGTGACAGCCAGAATAGGTCTGAACAGCAAGAGCAGTTGATTGAGGGCACTGGTCCCTCCAGCAGCTATGATGAGGGCAGCAGGAGCACACCTAGTAACTTGCCCAAGGCAGCTACTAGAACAAGGAAGAAGAGAACTTCTGATTCAGAGGATGAAGATTGTGTTGCAGCTGAGGATGAGGCCACTTCCAAGAAGAATGTGGTGAAGAAAGAGTTTGGTACTGCTGCATCAACTAGGCCAGGCATGAACAGAAAGGCACCAGCTAGGAGAGTGCCTACATCCAAGCCAAGGAAAGTTGCAACGGGTGAAACTATGAAGTTCACAATTGAATCTGAAGAAGAGACAGCTGATGAGGACAAGAAGAAGAAGAGGGCAAGAACAACAACAACCAAAGTTCTTGGAAAATCTTCAATGGTGAGATCTGATGAGGAAGAGGAAGAGGATGTTGTTCCAGCACCTAAGGCACATAAGCTCATGGGAGATGCTATTAAGTCATGGGCTCCTGCTAAGCCCAAATCTGCTCCCAGAGCTGCTGCTCTAGTTCCCAAGACTGCACCCAAGAGGAGTACCAGGAACATACTTGCTGAGGAGAAAAACAAGGCCCCAGTGCCTAAAGCTGAAGAAGAGGAAGCTGAAGCCCAAGTGCTAAGGAAGCTAAAGCCAAAGATCCCAGACCATAATGATGCACATCCTGTTGCAAAGGACATGAGGACCAAGAAGGATGTAGGACTGAGACAATGGAGGAAGGCTGACCCATATGCTGTCAGGAGGAAAAATGTTGTGGATTACAGGTTCCACACAAAGGAACAACAAGACTTCTATGAGACAATCCTGCTTGACAAGAAGCCCATAGTGTGTGACATGAGATGGGTTGACTGGACCTACATTAGAGAGAATGAAGATCACTTCCCAGGTGTTTATGACAGCTTCAAGCCCTGTGAAGTTGGCAAATTGGTTGGCGAGAAGCTCACAAAATGGAATGATGAGCGGATCATGCAATTCTACTCTACTGCTCATTTCTATCCAGATGGCAGAATTGTATGGATGTCAGAGGGTACAAGGTACCAGTCTACAGTTGATGAGTGGGCTAGACTGATCAATGCCCCACAAGCTCATGAAGATGACTTGGATGTCTATGCCAATAAGAAGAAGGATCATAACTCAATGGCTAGCATGTACAAGGAGATTCCTGATGCAGACCTGGAGACTCACAAGTTTGGCTCAGTGAAGCACTTGCTGTCAGAACTGCCAACTATCAATACCATTCTGAGGCACACTCTGTTGCCAAAATCTGGAGATCACAGAATGATAAGAGGACACTCCATCAACTTGCTGCATATATTTGATGTCCCTTAAAAGTTCAAAGTGATGAGTCTGATTGTGGAAACAATCAAGAGAACTGCTGCAGATCAAAAGAGGTCTTGTGGGTATGCTCCATAAATTCAGGTGCTCATCAACTCCAAGATGGTCACACGCACATATCTATTGGACAAGGAGCATTTACCCCTCAGGCCAGACTTTGAGGACAACATTGTTGTCATGGATGAGGAAGATCCATGAAAAGTGGGAGAAGGCAAGGGCTGAGAAAGCTGCAAAGATGCCAACAGCTGAAGAGGCATCTCAGGTGTACCTGAAGAGCAAGCAAGATCAACTTGGATATCTGATTCAATCCACCTTGAGGATTGAGAAGGGCTTGGCCACCCTGACTCAGAACCAGGAGAGCTTGGATAGGATCATTGAGCAGAAATTCTATGATCTTGATGTCAAGGTAACTGAGATTCAGTCAGTGGTTGAGCAACTTCAGGAGGAAGTGGAGCATAAGAAGGGCAAGTCTACTACAGATGCTTTCACTAGAGAGCCCAGAAGCCAGAGGTCTGCTGCAGTTCCTGTACCAGATACAAGAGCTACTACATCTGCACCAGCAGCCAAAACTCCAGTGCCACCAGCTCCAGCAGTCACTCAACCAGCTCCAGCTACATCTACAGAAGCTTTCGTCCTTGGAGTCATCTCTACACCACCTCATGAAGACCAAGTTTGAGAGACGCATAGCACTATGCATATTTTTAACGTTTTGGTAACTTGTTGCTAAAGGGGGAGAAATATGTATAAATCATAGTCTTTGAGAGAGAGAGTGTTGTTTTGTCTCTCTTTGCATTTTATTTGCTTGAACTTTATTGTGTGTTTGCTTGATACACTATGTCTTTTGTGAGATACATGGATGATCATGTGTTTGATCATATGCTACTTTAAAGTGTGCTTGAATGATATTATCCTTCATCTCCAATTATGATAATTCACTTTGCTTGGTGATGAGTGCATGATTTCAATTATTATCATTTTGAGCGCTCCACCAAGATATATGTGACATGGAAGAGTGACCCATGATCCTAACACATTGTGCATTTGCATTCCAAAGAAAATTTTAAATAATGCACAAATTTAGGGGGAGCTCTTGTTAGCCACATACTTCTCAAAGTGACAATCTATTTCAATCTTATTATCATTTGTCGAAGCTTTGATATATATGTTGTCATCAATTACCAAAAAGTGGGAGATTGAAAGTGCAACTATCCTTGGGTGGTTTTGGTAATGATTAACAACATATAGCTCATTGAACTAATGCCATTACAAGATAAATATTTCAGGAAAGTTCAATGATTGGCATGGCATGGTAAGGAATGTGGACCCCTCAAAATGCTAAGGACAAAAGATTGGCTCATGCTTTAAAGTCCAAGACTCTACATTTTCTATTTTAGTGATCCAAGATCACATTAAGTCTATAGGAAACCCAATACTATTAAAAGGGGATGAGGTGTTTCTTAATGGCTTGCTTGCTCAAAATGCTTAGTGATATGCTCCAAAATCCCTCAACCACTTTCTCATATCCACATATGTCCAAAACCAAAATTCAAACTCAGCCCCACCGATTTGATCCATCCGGTGCCACCGAGTTCATTTGACATAGCCACTGCCAGAAACCCAAGTCTTTTCGGTCTCACTGATAGGGATCTCAGTCTCACCAAGATGGGGTTGTAAACTCTCTGTTTCCCTTCGTAATGTTTCGGTCTAACCGAGATGAGCGATTGGTCCCATCGAGTCTGCAATGCAAACTCCCTGTTTCCTTCTCGTAACGCTTCGGTCCCACCGAGACGAGCGAATCAGTCCCACTAAGTTTGCCTGACCAACTCTCTGTCATTTTATTACCAAAGTCGGTCCAACCGAGTTTGAGTAATTAGTCCAACCGAGATTATGTTATGCCCTAACCCTAATGATATCGGTCCCACCAAGATGACATGTCAGTCCCATCGAAATTGCCTAACGGTCACATATGTACTAAATCGGTCCGACCAAGTTTTCTGATTCGGTTCCACTGAGTTTGGTATAATGTGTGTAATGGTTAGGTTTTGTGTGGAGGCTATATATACCCCTCCACCCTCTCCTCATTCATGAGGTAAGCCATCAGATCGTGCCTACACTTCCACTACCCATTTTCTGAGAGAGAGCCACCTACTCATGTGTTGAGACCAAGATATTCCAATCCAACCATATGAATCTTGATCTCTAGCCTTCCCCAAGTTGCTTTCCACTCAAATCATCTTTCCACCAAATCCAATCCTATGAGAGTGAGTTGAGTGTTGGGGAGACTATCATTTGAAGCACAAGAGCAAGGAGTTCATCATCAACACACCATCTATTACCTTTTGGAGAGTGGTGTCTCCTAAATTGTTTAGGTGTCACTTGGGAGCATCCGACAAGATTATGGAGTGAACCAAGGAGTTTGTAAGCGCAAGGAGATCGCCTACTTCGTGAAGATCTACCCTAGTGAGGCAAGTCCTTCATGGGCGATGGCCACGGTAGGATAGACAAGGTTGCTTCTTCGTGGACCCTTCATGGGTGGAGCCCTCCGTGGACTCGCACAGCCGTTAAGTCTCCATCAACGTGGATGTACGATAGCACCAACTATCGGCACCACGACAAAAACATCCGTGTCTCCTATTGCGTTTGCACTCTCCAAACCCATCCCTTTACATTCTTGCAAGTTGCATGCTTTATTTTCCGCTGCTCATATAATCTTTGCATGCTTGCTTGAATTGTGTTAAGATTGCTTGACTTGTGCAAAGTTGTTAAAATTTGCCAAGAACTAAAATTGGGAAAAGGCTAAGTTTTTATTTGGTCAAGTAGTATAATCACCCCCTCTCTAGACATACTTTCGATCCTACAGCTTGCCAACTAGGCATACGCCTGAATGGCGGCATGTAGATTCTAGGCCAACTAAGCAAGCACCTGTGTGGCGGCATGCAGATCTTTGTGGAGGCTCCACCACTGCGCCAGCACAACAGCTAGCCGGCCAGCCTTGAGTTGCATGCCTTGCCTTGTGTTGCGTGCCTCGCCTTGCTTCGACACGCGGCCAGACTAATGAGGCATGCAACGCCAGGCTGGCCGGCTAGCTGCTATGCTGATGCGGTGTTAGAGCCTCCATGAAGATCTGCATGCCGCCACGCAGACGCTTGCTTAGTTGGCCTAGAACCTGCAAGCAACCACGCAGGTGTCTGCATAGTTGGCAAGCTGGTCGTCATGTTGGAACGGCCGTGAGGTTGCGAAAACCTTGTCGGGTGCGGGCCTGGTTGTGGCCCCGCAATTGTCCCCGGCAAGAGTCTTGCCGGGGGCCTCACAATCGTCCCCAACAAGGGCCTTACCGGGGATCTTTGCCTTCTCGTCTCCACGTGGACATGCATGCCATCAGTCTTCACAAAGATCTGCATGCTACTATGCTCACTCCCCCAAGCCTTGGCCTCGACGTTGTCGATGATGTCAGAGCTCTCAGCCTTGAGGGTGATGGCCTTGCTGGTGCTTCGCATGCTGCCCCAGCAAGGGCCTTGCCGGGGCTACGCAAGCCACCTAGGCAAGGGTGTTTCCAGGGGAGGTCCATCTTGTCTTCTGCTCTCTGTTCACTGGCTCGAATGCTTGTCTTGTTATTCTGTATTTTTTCTTCTGCTGCCCTGCCAAGCCTTGCCGCAGGTGTGGTAGACTGCCCGTGCACAAGTAAGGGGTACAGAAGAGCCCATACTTTTGTACACCGACAAAATTCCTCTGCTCAAACTTTTGCAATGCTCTCTACTCTTGGTTACGTGCAAATGTGTCTTCCAAGAAAAATATCCATGTTGCTTGATTTGCTAAAATATAAGGCTTGTTGGTGCGGTATGTTGCCTTGGCATTGATGGATTTGGAATAATCATTAGCTTTGGGTTTTGAGATCTTGGTAAACTAGTTATACCAACAAAAGCAAAACAGAACCACACACCAATGAACCTCCAAACTGGAGATATACTTCAATTAACAATGTCTTTTATGTTAGCATACATTTCAGCTGTCACTTTCTAGTGCGTATCCATGCTCGCGATGGCACTGTTTTGTGTCTTCTTGCCTTCGTCGCATGCAAGGGTGTTGTAGCGCACATCTCCAAGAACGCAAGATGCATAATGTCTTACCCGAGTATCAGGACCCATTCCTAGTGCGTAGAGGGTATAACTAACTGTCTGCCCCTCCTCCCGCATCTTATTAACCTATGGTTAGCAAATAGACAAGCTGATTATCTTATGTACTCAATATATTAAAAAAACTGATAGTGCAATTCGAAATATTACACGACTCTTCAACAATCTCGCAAATTCTTCCCTAACCCATTTTTCAATGTTTCTTGGATTTTGCACCAATAACTCCGCTTTGTGCATGCTGTAGAATAGAGTGATCACATCAAACATCTAAAATATATAAGAATATGCTGCAAGTTTAGCAGATTATGATGTATAAGCTGCAGTACTTAGCACTTACATGATATAATGTAGAATCTCAGGACAGTTATTAAACACATACCAGACCATTTTGTCCAAATCTTTAGGTTTGTCATCTTATCGACACTTCCCTGTCACTCAAACAAAATGGTCGAAAGCATTGGCCTTAGGATTGTTTTCGCCCACCTTTTTGCTAAGCTGATGAGTTGTTTCAATGTATTTTGAGTAGAATGTCAACGCTTCTGTAGTAACGTTGGCCTCTGCAATGGAACCCTCAGGTCTAGCTCTGTTCCTAACATAGCCCTTGAAAGTGCCTAGTTGCCTTTCAATTGGGTAGATCCATACATACTATAATGAACCTCTAAGTAGTGCCTCACTACGTTGATGTACAACCAAATGCACCATCACATCAAAGAAGGCTGGATGATATATCTTCTGAAGGTCGGATAGGATAGTTGGTATCTTATCTTCAAGATGCTGCACAACATCTATCCTGATATTTCTACTACAGATTTCCCTGAAGAATTGTCTCAACTCTACAACTGCTTCGTATAAGTCATGGCAGCCCAATCCTTTAAGGAGAACAGGTAAAACACTTTGAAGTAGGACATGGCGGTCAGGAGTTTTCAACTCTTGTATCATGGTTCCTTCTGCACTGATTCTCCTTTCAGGGTTGGAAGCAAATCCATGTGGGAATCTCATATGTGACAGGACCTTGCAGAATTATTTTCTTTTTTGCTTGTCCAAGAAGTATACAACTAGTGCCATATCCCGTGATGGACCATAGGCTTTCACCTGCAAATCAGATCTGATACCTAGGTGTGTCAAGTCAATCCTAGATATTAAGGTATCGTTTGTGTTGCCTTCAATATTAAGAATGGTGTAGATAATGCTGCCACATATATTTTTCTCGATGTGCATCACATCAAGATTATGCCGCAGATCCAAATATTTCCAATACTCCAAGTCCCACATAGTGGACCTACTGGTAAACAATAATCTTTGTTCTTCCCTGCAATGCTTACTTTTCCCACTACCATTATCAGGATGGTTTCCTGGTGTAATATGCCCGACCTTCTGTATTTCCTCCCGGAACTCATCGCTGGTGATCCTCTTTGGCGCATCACAGTTTTGATGAGCTACTTCGAACACAAGTCTTTGGTATTTTCTAAGATGCAACTTGTCCTTTCCAAGGAAAGGGCAGTGTCCAATTTAACGAACCTTGCTAAGTATTGGGTATGACAGTGAATTCTTGTCATAGAGAACACATACATTCTAACCATGTGTCATTTGCCTTGACATAGTGCCAAAGATGGAAAATCATGGATACACCAAATTATAACAACACACAAAATGAAATCAGCTAGTGGGTTATTAACCTTTATAGACTCTCTAAAATCGTGAAACCAATAGAGTCACCCCAAACACTTTTTCCGCCGCCGCAAGTTTCTGTTCTTTCGTGATCCTATCTGAAGGCCTTTTCCGGTACTCTGTCGGAGGGGGAATCGATCACGGAGGGCTTCTACATCATCCTTGCTGCATTCAGATGATGTGTGAGTAGTTTACCATAGACCTACGAGTCCATAGATAGTATCTAGATGATTTCTTCTCTCTCTTTGATCTTCAATACAATTTCCTCCTCGATGTTCTTGGAGTTCTATCCGATGTAATCTTCTTTTGCGGTCTGTTTGTTGGGATCCGATGAATTGTGGGTTTATAATCAGATTATTCATGAATATTAATTGAGTATTTTCTGAATTCTTTTATGCATGATTATTATAGCATTGTATTTCTCTCTGATCTATCCATTTAGTTTGGCCAACTAGATTGATATTTCTTCCATGGGAGAGGTGCTTTTTGATGGGTTCAATCTTGCGCTGCTCAATCCCAGTGATAGAAAGGGACATGACACGTATTTGTATTATTGCAATTAAGGATAAAAAGATGGAGTTTATTCATATTTTTTGGGTTTACTTTGTCTACATCATGTCATCTTGTTTAAGGCATTACTCTGTTTTTATTGACTTAATACCCTAGATGCATGCTGGATAGCTGTGATGGGTGGAGTAATAGTAGTAGATGCAGGCAGGAGTCGGTCTACTTGTCTCGAACGTGATGCCTATATACATGATCATTGCCTTGAATATCATCATAAGTGCGCTTTTCTATCGATTGCTCAACAGTAATTTGGTCACACACCATATGTTATGTGCTCGAGAGGGAAGCCTCTAGTGAAAACTATTGCCTCGGGTCTACTTTTATCACATATAATAGCACAAAAATACATTGCCGGTCTTTTCTTTATTTTATTTTAGTTTTCAATTTGTCTATCAACCTACACCTATGAGATATGATCCTTGTAAATAACCGCCGAAGGGATTAACAACCCCCTCGTTTGCGTTGGGTGCAAGTATTTGCTTTTGTGTGTGAAGGTGCTGCTAATGAGGTTCTGTGTGGTTCTCCTACTGGATTGATAACCTTGGTTCTTAACTGAGGGAAATACTTATCTCTAATGTACTACTGCATCCTCTCCTCTTTGGGGAAATCACAATGCAGCTCACAAGTAGCATTACCACCGTTTCCTTTTCAACTCGTGAAGCATAACACTTGATTAAGTAGCTGGACGATGTGTGTTTCCTGTCTTTGTATGGATTTGAGGTGTGCTAATTGAGATGTCCGGCTGTTTGAAGGAAACATTGAGGTGTGCCTGGTCTATGTCCGCTTTTAGGGGTCCAACTTACCATGTTCCAACTATAGATGTTCTAAGTTATTATGTAAGTTGCTTGGAAAAATAGTTACCTAGGTCGGTTTTGCGAGCTGTTCAAATATAATCATGCAGCTTTGCTTCTTTATCATTCCTCTCCAACCCTCTTCTCCATTGATCATACCACCCTCCGATCGACCCCATCCTCCTGCATGCCACATCTCAACATTCTGCCAAGTGTCATTCACATGTAGGCCTAGAACCTGTATTTATGTTATAATTCCATATCTTGCCAGTTTGTCCAAGTTGTAATTTGTTCGGCATGCATACATACAAATGGTTCATTTAAAGTTTCACATTGCCTCGACTACGTGTCGCTTCCCATCTTAGTAGTGACAACCCCTTCGGTTCATGAATAGACACATCTTAACGAGATCGATAGATATTGAGTGATTGAGTGTGTCATGCAAGGGAATAAATGTTTGGTGTGTGTGTGTGTGTGTGTGTGTGTTTGTGTGTGTCTATGGTAGAAATGATCATGTGGGGTGGAGAGAGAGATGGAGGGGGTTGTGTGTGCGCGACTCGATCATTTACTCTCTAGCAATAGATCAATTGAAAGGGGACTAGGGTGAGTCTGGAGATCGATCGATCAACTGACATAGAGATGGGTGGAGAGAAAGATGAATGTATGCTTAATAAAACATAAATGAAAGGCTTGGTTATAATTAATGCATGCTAGAGTGACGTAGACATGTGTCAAAGAGCAACCTTATGAGCGGGATACAATCCCGATACCTCAAGAGATCAGTCATGTAGATGCAAAAAGAGGAAGAGAGGTTGTATGTGTGTGTATGTGCGAGAGAAAGACCCCGAGATGAAACCAAGAGAGATCGAGTGGGTGCGTAATATAGAGAAAGGGAGCGTCAATGAAAAAACTGAAACAACACTCTATGTTGGGTGTGTGAAACACATTAGGGCATGTACAATGGTTCTATCTTAGCAATGCCACGTAGGATAAATGATGAGGTGGAGGAGAGAGAAATCATAAGAGAAGGCTTGTCTTCTCTTAATTAAGAGAAGGCAAGAGATGATCTCTTAGCACAATATGTCTCACCATGTTTTTAGGAATAACTAGATATTGAAGAAAAGGCTAAGAGATGATCCATTGTAGACATATTTTTTTGTCATCTCTAAATTACATGCAAGATTTAAGATAAGACTACCTTATCGACCATTGTACATGCCCTTATGCATAAGAATACACATGGTATTTGAATCCAACCTAAAAAAGTTTCAAATATAGACTCAACCTAAAGTGGATTCAAATATTTGAACTGGTGATCATAGGATTTGCAAATCTTTTCAATGTACAATATATGTATGTACAACCACGTACATAGATTTGTATTCGAATAGAAAATGGTTTCCAATTTATGTTCAACACGTGAATGCTTGTTCTCACGCATACGCTTGCTAGTAGGATTTCGCCATGTCTAGCCAGTCCAATAGTAGTACGAGTACTAGTAGTATAGTACTGTTGTCGAGTACTGACAACATCTGCAGTAGAGTTTGGAGTGCTCCTATTTATTAACACATGGCTCACCTCACACTCTCAACAAATTTCTTGGAATCCATGCTACAATCTCTCCCACCTCATCTCTCTCTTCTAGTTTTTTTTACATCAGTCCTCCCTCTCTTCTAAATTTAGCCGACGCGGGCTGGGAGGCGGAGAGGGAGGGCAGAAGTTTTCGTACCATTGGTTTGCTCTCAACTACAGTGCCACAAGGGAGCGAAAATGCAAAGCGAAGCATGTTCCATTCGGTGAGCGACATGTCGGACCTACCGTGTCGGCATGCAATGCGACAACAACAAGAGTGATGTACATAATCAGTTCCTTTTTAACTTGCATTCTTGGAGTACTTCTATTGTGTACGTAACACTTGGGTTTGCTGCATCGATACAAATCCCACATGCAGTATCTAAAAACCACATACTAAACGGTGGGGAGGTCATGACGTATGCCATGTCATACTCCAAAACATTGGTTCCATCCCACCCCACAACTCTCCAGGCCCAGCTATTTTGCAAACTCTACAGAGTCAAAACCAATTGACCAGTAATCACCGGTACTGCTATTCACACCGGAACCTTCTCTACTCGGACTATGCCAGCTGCTTGCCGTCCAGTCAATGATAACCCACAAGTATAGGGGGTCACAATAGTTTTCTAGTGTAGTATTTCACCCAAATTTATTGATTTGACACAAGGGGAGCCAAAGAATATTTGCAAGTACTAGCACTCGAGTTGTCAATTCAACCACACCTAGAGAAATAAATATCTACAGCAAAGTGTTTAGTAGCACAATAGTATGATAGTTTGATAGCGGTAGTAACAGTAGCAGTAGTAATGGTAACAACAATAGTAGCAGTTTTGTAGTAATTGTAAGAGGAGCAACATCAAAAGTAACTTAACAAGGATCAATATGGAAAAATCATAGGCATTCGATCGGTGATGGATATTTGTGTTGGATGACATTCATCATATAACAGTCACAACCTAGAGTGATACACAGTTCGTCGATGTAATGTAGGCAGGTGTTCCATATATAGTCATACATGCTTATAATTAGAACTTCCATGACATCTTTGTCCTACCCTCCTGTGGCAGTGGGGTCCATAAGGAAACTAAGGGATATTAAGACCTCCTTTTAATAGAGAATCAGAATAAAGCATTAACACATAGTGAATACATGAACTCCTCAAACTACGGTCATCACCGGAATGAATCCCAACTATTGTCACTTTGGGGTATGCGGATCATAACACGTAATAGGTGCACATTACTTGCAAGATATATAGGATCAAGAACTCAAATATATTCATGAAAACATAAAGGGTTCAGATCTGAAATCATGGCACTCGAGCCCTAGTGACAGGCAGTAAGCGTAGCAAAGCCATATCAACATCAATCTTGGAATATAGTGGATACTAGGGATCATGCCCTATATAGTGGATACTAGGGATCATGCCCTAACAAATTGGCTCGATTACATGACAAATCTCATCCTAATCCATCACCGTACAGTAACCATACGAAGGAATTACTGACTCCCGACGGTGAGCATCATGAAATTGGTGATGAAGAAGGGTTGGTGATGATGATGGCGACGAATCCCCCTCTCTGGAGCCCCGAACGGACTCCAGATCAGCCCTCTCGATGAAGAATAGGAGGTGGCGGTGGATTCGTATTGTAAAATGTGATGAAACTTCTTCTCTTATTATTTTCTCGGGGAAAAGGAATTTATAGGCTTAAGATTTTGGTCAGCGGAGCCACATGGGCCCCACAAGGCATTAGGGCGTGCCCGCGCCCTATTGCCTTGTGGGCAGCTGGTGGCCCCCCCTCCGGTGGAACTACGCCCTAGTATTTTTTATATATTCCATAGAAAATCTATGAACAGTTTTGTCCAATTCTGAGAACTTTTATTTCTGCACAAAAACAACACCATGGTAGTTTTACTGAAAATATTGTTAGTCCTTGTTAGTTTCATTCAAATCATGCAAATTAGAGTCCAAAACAAGAGCAGAAGTGTTTGGAAAAGTAGATATGATGGAGACGTATCAACTCCCCCAAGCTTAACTCATTGCTTGCCCTCAAGCAATTCAGTTGACAAATTGAAAGTGATGAAGAAAACCTTTTACGAACTCTTTTGTTCCTGTATCCATATATAAGCTTCAATAGCACCCAAGTTTTCAGGAAAGATCATGAACTAACCATGCAAATGATACACTTAGAAATCACATTTACTCATATAAATGGCATAATCAACTAGCGAGCAATAATAACATATCTCAAATGCCAACAATTTGTCAAAACAATCATGATATAATATGATAACATGGTATCTCGCTAGAACTTCCTGAGACTGCAAATCATAAATGCAGAGCACCTCCAAAGTTCAAGCACCGACTAAACATAGTAATTCATGGTAGAAGAGATCCAGTCATGATGCACACAATATTAACTAGGGATTTTGACATTTGTGCCCCTGGTTCATTAGTCATACTCATTCATCCCCATGCTCTTAACTTTTGCTCACTTTTTCCCACTGTCTTTTCCAAAACCCTTAGAAATGGTCACAAACGATGGATACCATCGGGTCAATGCTTTGACCGTTAACTCTGACGAGTGGGGCCGCACTGGACTGTGTTGCCCGTTGGACCTGGCAATTGGGGCCGCGTAGGACGGTGTCGCTGTTTGATTGTAGGGCCGAGGTTTCTTTAGACTGTTGGGCCGTTGCATGAAAGGCCCGCGCGCGCCGCCACGACAAAAGCCTGCTATGCATGCACGACATATCCAGCTAGCCTGCCTGCATGTGCCAATGCCCGCCGCCACAATCTGCTGACCGAGCCTCTTTCCTGCACGCGAGCCGCCACGGATGTAGAGACGGTCGCTGCCGCTGGTTCGTCTCTTCCCACACACGTGTCTCCTCGATTAGAGCATTGTTTCAGCCTTTTTGATCCCCTCGCATCGATTCAGTGTGGCAATTAAAACCGGTTGGCAATTAAAGTGGCATATCGATTGACGTGGCTCGCTTGAACGTAGCAAATCCAGAGCGTGGCCGGAGCCACTCCCCTCCCTTATTTAAACAACGCACCCCTCCACCTATTCTCCACACATCCATTTTCACCGCCCCTTCTCTTCTTCACCCAAATCCAGAGCACTCTCGAAGCGAGGCGAGGATGCAGTACAACGGCCCCACCTTCCAGCTATCACCAATCGTGCCGGAGAGGCGGTACCGCGTCGGCGTCGTCATGGAGATGACGCTCCACGTGTGGGCGTTCTCATGCTGGAGGGGTGCAAAGGAGTTTGCCCAGTGGTTCCTCGTGCAGGCTTCGCCCACGTCCCGGCGGGCTCGCCGGTGATGCTTCGACTGGAGGAAGCACGTCCAAACTCCAGCACTCCGCCGGTAGGGCTCATCGCCAACTTCACCAACAGATTTGATGCATACTACCTCCTCGGCAAGGTGTTTTGGTGTGGGTGCAAGTTCATCGTATTCACCACCCACAACATCTTCACGGACTTCAATAGCATCTTCCCCACCCACAATAGTATGTACAGCCTCCCCTACTACCTCGACGATGACGACATGGAGGAGGAGCAGTGAAGAGGAGCAGTGAAGGGGAGGCGCAGTGAAGATGGTGGTGAAAGCCCGGTCTCGCGAAGCTTATCTTGCCCTAGGGTGTTAGGGCTTTTTATATATTTTTATCTTAATTATGTTGTTGGTTGTACCGTGTACTTTTTATCTCTATCATGTTATATCATGTTGGGAACCCTATCCCATCATGTTTTATGTAAGAACTATGTTATTTTTCTTACTTTTATTTGATATGTCATTGGTTATCCGTGTTTCGCTTGATACTTTTATATGTCATTGGTTGTACCCTTATTTGACATGAGATATCACTAGATGGACATGGTGCCATAGCCGAGCCCTAGACGGCTACTTGTAAGCACTCTTCCAATACACCCCTTTTTGTAACCTCTCCTTCTGCTAAATAAATGAAAGGGTATCCCTCAATGAAAACTTTTTGTAAAAAATGGAAAAATGTCACTCCCTCCAAATTTTGGGGTTAGCCTTGTAAAAATGGTTGGAGGTAGCCCATTCGGCTTGTTATATTCATGTTGTGTAATGTTTGCATTTTGGACCTTATATTTTAGGGTCAAGTTTTGGAAGATCGTGAAAATCGTGGCCCTTGGTCCGATGGATCTTGTAGTACGGCCTGCCAGCCTTCCCAGCCTTCTCGGCAGCCGCGGCTTCCCAAAAATCAGCGCACGCGGAAACTTCCTTTCCGGGAGCCTCGGTCTTGGCCTTCTTGCCGGTACTAGGAGTGCTCGATCCTTCAACAGCCAACACTGCTTTATCCTTGCGCTTGTTGTTGCATTTCTTGTTCTTCTCCATCTGATTGGTGGCGTTGTCGTCATCTCCGAGTCAACATCGATGCCATCTTCTTCACTGGGGAGTCGCCTCCCCTCCTCCGCTCGGGCACACTTACCTGTCAAAGTGTACAACTCATTCATAGTGTTGGGCAATCGTACGTTCATCTTGGAACGTATCCCGTGGTTGCGTACATTGGACACGAATGCAGCTATCACAGCTGCCTGGTGAATGTCTGGAATGTTCGTGAGTACATGGCTAAATGTCTGCATGTACTTCCGCAAATTCTCTCCTTCCTTTTGCGGGAGGAGCTCCAAGTCGCTGGGCCGCCCTGGTTCTTGATGGCCACCCGTGAAGGTGCCAACAAACTCACGACACATGTCAGCCCAGGTCGAGATGGAGTTCTCCGGCAAGTGCATCAGCCATGACCTCACGTTTGCTTGAGTGCCAAAGGGAAGTAGTTGGCGAATACCTTATCATCTCTTCCTCCAGCAGCTTGAACAACGATGGTGTAGATGCTCAAGAACTCTGCAGGGTCAATCTTCCATCGTACTTCTCCGGTACCTCTGGCTTGAAGGTGCAGGTATCCGTCTCCACCGGGCATGGGCTAATCGACGTCGGGGCCATGGCGCCTATCAGACTGGTGGCGGGTTTCATGACGTCGTTCGACAGTGACGCACATGTCTTCCCTCTGCATGTCTTCTAGGACTCGTCGCTAGTCTCTACGTGCCCGAGGGTTAGATGAAGCCATCGATACATCGTCGAGTTCTTGGCCACGTGGCTCTGGCTGCGGCCCCTGTGCTGGTTGCCATGGCGGGGATTGCACCGTGGGGGTGGCCCCTTCGGTACGACCACCAGCCCGGGCCGTTGTTTCCGCCTGTGGAGGCCGGGGCAGGCCTATCTGCTGTGGTCCTCCCACCTCAATGAAACCAATCAAGCTCTGAACGGTGGCTCTCCACTCATCCATCTGATCAGCCACGGACGGAAATCTCAATAGGAGTTGGGCCCATGCCATGGCCTTGGAAGCGGTGCTCGGCATAGACGATGACGTGGATTGCGACATCGCCTGGCTTCCGATGGTGCCTGTAGTGATGGCACTGTGCTCTCGTCACCGTCAGCCAGTCGTTAGGGTGGCCTGGTGACGAGGTGGATGCACTTGGGGATTGGAGACCCCATTCGATGCATCGTCTCGTCTAGCTTGTCCTAGGGGTGGCGTGTGCCCTGTAGCGGCACCCGCAACAGGGGCGGCTAGAGCGTTGCGGTTCGCCTAGATCGAGCACCATCGCTGCAGCTGCATCCTTTAGAAGGGTGGAGAGGTGGAGATGGAATAATCTCTCCACCCGTATCTTGTGGAGAGAGGCCGCTCGGATGCTATTGATGTTGTCCTTCTCCGGTGCCTCCCGCTCCCGTTTTGTCTGCATGGGGAGTGGTGACGCCGCCGCCCGCACTGGCCACGTCCCTCGCAGCGTCCACATCCCCATGCCCCATAGCCCCCATGGCATCAGCGTTCGCATGTAGAGGGGCCTTCGAGGTGGGCGGATGAGCCGTAGCACCGGGCTTTTTCTTGGGAACCATGGATGATGAAGCCGTCGATGAAGAGAAACGACGATGAAGGTGATGCGCTGCTTACACCCACGGGTTCACGCAAACACTCCCCCTACCTGGCATGCCAAAGATGTCGTGGTATAACACGGCCACCTATAGGACCATTGGCCCCTTGTGGTTCAGCAAGGCAGAAGAGCACATTGCACAAAGAGCGGAGAGCAGAGAGCAGCACGATAGCGATGACACGGACAATTTTTACCCAGGTTCAGGCCGCTGCGAGGCGTAAAACCGTACTCCTGCTTTGGTGGATTGATGAAAGGGCCATAGCAGAGACGCAACGCTCTAGCCCAGCAAGGTCTCCTTGGGACGAGATCAGCTACACGCGTATGAGTGTACAAGGGTCTGGTTCCTTTCTAAGGTAGCCATGACCCTCCTTTTATAGGTCAAGGGGTTACCATAATGGCAAAACCATCATTATAAAGCGATTAGATAGCCACAGTGCAATCATATCTAACTCTGCAGATAGGAGAGGGCGCATTAAATGCACCGCCTAGTGTCACATCGCGGCGTAGCCCGACAAGCCTTGTCGTGCAATTCACCCACCTCCTCGCCCGTTTGCATGCCACGTCTCCTGGACGGTTATCATTTGGGGGTGTTCTTCCTTAGAAATGGCCTGCCGCGTACCAAATAACAACCACTTAATCATTCAGGGGTTCGACACCACATCGACAGGTGACTTGCGTTGCTGTGAGGTGGAGCCTTGGCAGGGTAATCCACCCTTGGCGTCCCCGGCAAGCCTGCCGGGGTGTCTCGAGACTTGTCTATGGGGTAACCTTGACCCCACCAGGCTCGCTTACCCGGCAAGGGAGGTTTTTCCTTAGTGATATCTTTCTTATTTGGTTGGTCTTGGTCTTCTTGATCCGCCCTTTGATTCCTCAAAGAGCTATCTCTTCGGCTTGGCCTTGTCTTGGATGCTGCAGCCTTGCTCTTAAGCCAGTGTACAGTCTGGGCAACACACGCCTGGGGTTTGTTGCACCGACAGTATATGTTACCTCACCCTCGTGTGTCGCTGCTCGAATGCATTTCATGTTCAGTCCTCTTGCCTTGGCATGCAATGTCGTTATAAGAGATGGGAGCATAAGATGGCTAACATATTCTGTGTATGCAATTCTCTTGCGAAGAGACATCTTTATCATGATCATCTGCCAAATCTTATCAAATAATTGCCATATCAGAAGCCCTTTCAATGACTTGATCTTTGCATTGAAACACTCTGCCAGGTTACTGGTCACATAGTCTACTTTGCAGATTTCATTGAATTTGCTTCTTGACCACAACTTTCCATGATGTGCATCTAGGTACTCCTTCACCAGAGGATTGTGAGCATACAACACTCTGAAATGATGCTCATGCTTCCTCTCACTTCATGTGTATGGTGCTGGCCATAAGTTCTCATGATAAACATTACCTTTGAATTAGTTTCTGAAATTCTGCGCTAGGTGTCGCATACATTCCCTATGCTCCACTCTAGGGAATATAATTTCCACTGCACTCTCCAAACCCTTGCAAGCATCTGTGTGTATAGCTAAACCTGGGGGTGTACCTATAAGGTTGCACAACTATTGCAGAAAATAGACTCAACTTTCCTCAGACTCAGCCTCCAGCACACTAAATGCAACTGGGAGTAGCTAGTTGTGTCCATCAACTGTAGAAGCTGCCACTAGTTGTCCTCTCCACCTTCCATTCAAAGCATTTGCATCAAGAGCCAAATAGGGTCTGGAACCATGAAGAAACCCCTCCCAACAAGCCTTGAAACAAACAAAAGCCCTCCTGAAGTACTCCTTCTGAAATGACTTCCCTTTTATTTTGTATGTAGATGTATGCTTGTCAATCTCTACAACACTCCTTGGACTAGCAACTTCGACTTTAGATTTAAATGTGTAGAGGAACCGAAAGCTCTCATTCCATGGACCATTAATCCTGTCAAGAGCCATTTCTTAGCATAGAAAATCCTCATGGAAGGTATATGAATCTTGTACTTCTCAAATAGCTTCCCATGGAGTGGTGGTGAACCCAAGTGTTGGTTTTTCTCTCAACTAAACCAAAATTGCATCTGCCACCCACCTAGTCTTTGCTAGCTTTGTTTTAGCCTCCCCTCCTCCCCCTCCAGGTGGAAAAGTGTGTTGGTGTGGGTACTTTTCTTATCTGAAACAAAATGGGACATAAACAAAATATAGTTAAGAAAACATTACACAATGATCTAAAAATAAAATGAATCAGTATAAACTGAAATACACAAACCTAAATGAACTTGCTCCTCAAACTGTGTGATGCATGCAACCTCCATCTACACCTATCATATGGGCAATGAACTATAAACCCTGTTGGCTCACTCCTATCACTCACATATGTATTTTCAATGAGAATGCAATATGTGGTCACTTCATTATGTCAGTCCACCATTGACTGGAATATGGTGCCGACAGCTAGCTACGGATCTTCCCTGTTCCACTCAATTGTTGGCATGTCCTCACCATAATATTCATCTAAAACTAAGTTGTTGATATTCTCCTTCCTCTCTTCATCGCCAGTGTCATCAAATCTAGCACGGTTGATAGGTTCCTCCTGATATTCATCTTCCATTGCTTGTTTATTGATAGTACCTAAAAGATCAGGGAACATATTCTCATCCTCATCACTTCGAGGCACCTCTTCATCTGGCTCTGCATCTTGCTCTACATCGGCTGTAGCAGCAACATGAGAAGGGGCACAAGAAGCGGTAGCAGACATATTGTGACTTTCAGAACCACTAGCTCTTCTTGGTTTTGACCTACAAGGAGTGTTGGGGTGCTCACTATTAGCAGAGACAAAAGATTTATGAACAACCTTCCCCTTGTCATGTTCATTGCGTGGCTGAAGCACCTCGATAAGGATTTTCCCGAAGCGGCTTTCAGCATTCAAAGAGCAATCCAAGTTGCTCATCGCAAATTAATGGGAGAAATTTTTGCTCGGCAATGCTGAAAAATTTCAGTTCAACAACATCGGCAGGGCTCCACCCATATGAAGAATTTTAGAGCGCCGCAAGCAAATCTTTGAATGACATACTTGTTTCTACCACCTTTGGATAGAAAAAAAATCTAGTAATCATATGCGGTTTTCTAGCGTGCAACGCACTAACTTCCATCCTAACCGCCAGCTGGAAATCAAGTGCAAGATCAATCCTATCCGATTCAAATAAGGAAAGGTTGCAGTTAGGTCGGGAACAATTCAACAAAATTTGATCGATTCACGCAACTAGCTGTCAAATAGGGCCGAATTTATGAATCAACAAATCAGTTAGAGGGGAAACAATGCTTACCCAGGTGTAATCCATGAAATATCCGCCGCCGATTCGACCCAATCCTCTCCACGGACGATGGGCTTGAGAGCCTGCTCCCCCGACATCGCTGCTTAATCCCGAGTGGGGTATGGGGGTAGATCTGGCAGAGGGCATGATAACGGCAAAGGCGAAATGTGGTTAGAGGCTGGAGGGCACGACGGTGGCGGAGGCAGCACGACAATGACGGAGGGGGCAGAGCGACGTGGTGCTGTAGTGGCTCGAGCTTGAGGTTCAGACAAGGGGATCCCTCAGACAAGCCCATCTGACGTGTCTCAATGCGGACCCACATGTCACAGCGGTGAAAGGAGGACCCGTTCTGATGCGGCCCTACTCGGTCCAACGGGCAACAGAGTCCAGCGCAACCCCACTCATCAGAGTTAACAGTTAATGATTTGGCTGGACGACATCCTCCGTTGTGACCATTTGTGAGGGTTTCAGACAAGGGAGTGGGGAAAGTGAGCAAAAATTAAGAGCGTGGGGATGAATGAGTAGAGCTAAGGATCCAGGGGCACAGAAATAAAAATCCCTATTAACTATACATAATGCATAAGAATGACAATAGCACTCTTAGGACAGGTGCTTTAATTTAGAAGGCGATGACTCAAAAATAAAAGTAAATAGATAAGCCCGTCGCAGAGGGAAGCCGAGATTTGGAGAGGTGTGAGAGCTCAAAGCTCAAATCAGAGATGAAAATAATTTTGAGAGGTGTACTTTTTGTGTCAACATTACGACCGAGGATTTCCAATACCTTCCATGCTAAACACATTATTGGTGGTTCCCATGCGGAAAGGTAAAGTTTACTCCCCCTCAACAAGCCATGGCTGGCCGAATTCACGGGTGCCCTCCATACCAACAACTTTCTAGAGGAGTTTGCTTAATTATATTATTTTTCATTTTGATTATAGGAGTGGGCATCACAATTACCAGCATCTCTTGTGCAATGAAAAGTGAGTAAACACCTTTCATGAGAATAACCCCCTTTGCATGGAAGATACTGACTGCCCCTGTCGCTCCATGAACATCACATGCACACAAAATAGGTGCTTATTTGAATGCTTAGAGGTAGCACATGCAAATTTACTTAGGACGACAGAGTAATACACATATAGGTAGATATGGTGGACTCATCTCGAGCAACTTTGGTTTAAGGATTTGGATGTACAAGAAGCATTCCCGCTTAGTACATGCAATGACGAGCAAATAGATTGAGAAGTGACCAACTAGAGGGTGACAATAGATTGAGAATAATTAACATTGAATACTAGCATGAGTAGGATGTAAACACCATGAACATAAATATCGTGGAGGCTATGTTGGCTTTGAATCAACTACATGTGTGAACATGTGCCAAGTCAAACCACTTGAAACATTAGAGGAGGATACCATACTAACATACTATATCATAATCATTTTAATGCATGTTAACATTCAAGATAAATCATTATCCACTCCTAGCTACTTAAGCAAGGCATGAGTAACTATAATCTCTAATTGTCATCGCAAACATGTTTACTCAAAATATGTTGAATCATGGATGCTGAGTTAAACATATATTTACAAAAACAAAAACAAGGAGAGTTCATACCAACTTTTCTTTGCGACAGCCACTTCATCAAATCATCGTCATTGTTGCCTTTCACTTTCTGACTAAATGATATGAAAATAATAATAGTGCAAGAGTGTCGTGGACTAAGCTGGAATCTGCAAACATTTTAGTAGAAGGCAAGGTAATATTGTCTCTTCGTTTGATCAACAATAATGCATATGAGAGCCACTCAATTTTCATCGTGGTCTTCTCCTTACGACAACTCAATGAAAAGAAAAGAATTTCAGAGAAACACACAGAAATATTTCTAGAGTTTTTAGTTTTTCTAAAGAAAGCAAATTAACAAAGGAAAAATGAAAAGTGAGAAAACTATTTACACGGAAGCTCCCAACAAGCAAAAGAAGAAACGAGAAATCTTTTTGGGTTTTCTTTTAATACGACAAACTAATTAAACAAGGAAGAAAAAACGAAAAGAAGCAAGAAATATTTTTGGATTTTCAAAGTTTTTCAAACACACAAGAAGAAAGCGAAAATAAATCTAACATGGGTATACAATGAAAAAGGATGAGCACCGACAACTAGAATGTGAACTATGAACATGAATGTCATGTCAGTGAGAAATACGTACTCCCCCAAGGTTAGGCTTTTGGATAGCTTGCAAATTACCACCCATAGTAGACATTGGGTCCGGTAGGGAAGTGTTTGGGAGGAGGCACTTGAGCATCCCAAGGCTGGGCCTCATTCTCCTCAGCGGCCACCTCATTCCTATAAGTAATGATGTCTGATGGCATGATGACGTATCCATGCCTGGCTTGAGAATCAAATAAAGTTGGTGCCGACGGTGTAATAATATCGTGAGTATTCTTGCCAAATACCAAGTTATAACGAATGTGGTGAGGAGGCTCAAGGTCATCAATAAAATGGCGATCTATCATAGCCTAGTGATCCAGATAAACTCGAGGCAACAATTAATCATTGTGGCGTACATTAACATGCAAATGTCTCGTCAAGCGAGTAGCATAAATACCACCATGAACTTTACCCCTAGTCCTATTAATGTGCAAGCGGCGCGCAATGATAGCTCTAAGGCTTAAGAGTGCATAACGTAAAATGGCGAGGTCAGGGGCATTGAGTGCGCCACCTTCCTCCATAGCAGTCAAGCATTTCCCTATGAATAAAGCAAAGTAGTGCATAACGGGAAAATGCAAACTACTAGCCCTGGCTCTCGATGCACACCTATGCTGTCCCCCAGCTAAAGTACGGAGAAAGTTCTCAAACTCCTCCAGTCGAGGCTCTCTTAATTCCCCATTAGTGGGAATCAAACATATCTCACAAAACTCCATGAGTGGTATGTCATGATCTTCAACATATAAATCAAAGCGTACAATGGGAATATTGAGCCTATGCAAGAAATTGAAATTTTACACAAAGGAATTCAGAAGATGTGGTATTGATCACACTCATCTGCGAGGAAGTCGGCCAACCCGGCATTTGCAACGAATTGCATGAACTCCTAGTGAAACCCAGCTTTGTTCATGAAGGCATTGTGTGTCCATTCGCATGGCCGAACCTCCGTCCTATGCAGAATGTTAAGGTCATGGTACGGGGCATCCCCGAGTATCCCCTTGGCACTCCGTCACGAATAACCTCTACGGAAGAAGTTCATTTTCCTATAAACAAATTTCTGAAATTTTTGGACCACAAAAATATGTTAACAAAACTTCACGAGATTGATAGCCACTACTCATATGGATGTCTAGAGCTATATCAAGCATTCATACTACTTGAACTCAAAGAATTCAACATGCAAGATCATTTTTAATGGCACCAAGAGCAGCAAATTATAATCCAAAAAAGCAAAAGCAAAACCAAGGAGAAATCCCTCAAAACAGTTTAAGAAATAGAGCTCCGAGCAAAGAGATAAAAAATCCAAGGTTTGGGAGCAAGAACATGAGAAGAGAGAGAGAGAGAGAGAGCAACCAAGAATATTTTCTAGAGGTAAGAGATGAAGTGGGGTGAAGTACTAAGTGAGTGGGGTCATGTGGGACCCACAAGGCATTTGGGCGTGCCCAAGGGGGTGGTTGCATCTTGTTGCCTTGTGAGCAACAGGGGTACCCCCCTGGGATGTATTCAGTGCCAAAAGTTCTTAAATATTTCAAAAAAATCATGTTAAAATTTTACGACATTGTGGGCAATTTTATTTTTGGGCTATTTTTTATTGCATGGATAATTCCGAAAACTAGATAATCATGACATTTTACTTTAGTAAACTAGAAATAATAGAGAGCAAACTATGATTACAGAAGGTTGTTTTACTAAATTTTCCGACCACACGCCCCTGCAAAACAATCCAATAATAAGGTTGATCATGTCTTATTAACAAACCATTTCCGAGTAACATGAAACCAAAGAATCTTCATATAACACTATGTTACCTCAATGTGGACATGCATCTCCCCAGAAATAAGAGTTTCATATTTCTTTCTGACAGTAGGAAGAGGGATTTGAAACTTTCAATAGTGATTGTGATAATTCTTTCAATAGGAGTTGATACTATGAAGTTGGAGTTGTTTCTCCGGAAAATATAAAGTATGCTCATTACCATTGACATGAATAGTGACTTTGCTTTTGTTGCAATCAGTAACAACCCTTGCAGTATTTAAAAAGGTTCTACCAAGGATAATCGACATGTTATCTTTTTTTGCGAGAATAATTGACTTGTTGTCGTCCTTGGGCATATCAAGAATAACAAAGTTTGTTAAGATAGTAACATTTGCAACTATAGCACGCACATCCTCACAAATACTGATAAGTATAGCAGTTGATTTATCAGCCATTTGGAAAGAGATTTCAGTAGGTGTCAACTTATTCAAATTAAATCTTCTATATAAAGAGAAAGACATATCACTAACACCGGCTCCCAAATCACGTAAAGAGTTTTGACATAACTTCTTTTAATGGAGCAAGGTATAGCTTCTTAGGTATTCCACCTTTAAATGAATAATTTGCAAGCATGGTGGAAATTTTAGATTCAAGTATCTTTCTTTTATTAGTGACAATATATTTCATATATTTTGCATATGGAGGCATTTTCAAATATCGGTCAAACGAGTGCGCAAAAAGACATGTCTAAGCATTTCAATAAAACATCCAAAATCCTCCTCATCTTTATTTTTTTGAGGGTTAGTAGGGAAAGGCATAGGTTTCTGAACCCATGGTTCTATTTGTTTACCATGTTTTATAGCAATGAATTATCTTTTATCATATCTTTTATTTTTACGAGGTGGGTTATCAAGATCAACATCAGGTTCTATCTCTAGATCATTATTAGGTTCTTTATCATTATATGGTTGAGCATCAACATGAAAATTATTATTATTATCATTATCACTAAGTGGATGTTCATTACCAGGTTGTGTCTCAACAACAGAAATAGAAACACCATTACTTTTCTTAGTAGGTTTTTCTACCACAGGTTCACTAGAAGCACACAAAGTTCTATCATTTTTCGTTTTCTATTTATTTTTAGATGAACTAGGTGCATCAATATTAATTCTTTTTGAATTTTGCTCAATTATTTTAGGACGACCTTCAGGATAAAGTGGCTCCTGAGTCATTCTACCTCCTCTAGTCATTACTCTAACAACATGATCATTCATTTTATTATTAATCTCATTAAGCAAATCATTTTGTGACTTAGCAACTTGCTTTAACATAGTATGAACCATGGATTCTTGTTTACCCAAACCTTTTACATTATTAGCAATCCTAAACATCAAGTCACTCAAGAGACCAATCAAAATAGCATTCCGTTTCAATTGATGCTTGACATACATATTAAAGTGTTCATACTTAACAGTGTAATTATCAAATTCATCCAGGCATTGACTAGTAGATTTATTATAAGGAATATCACCTTCATCAAATCTATAAAGATAATTTACCTCTACTACCTGTGTCGGGGTATCGAGTCCATGTATTTCTTCAAAGGTGGTAAATCCTTAACATCTTCACCTTTAATACCCTTTTCTTTCATCGATTTCTTTGCCTCTTGCATATCTTCACGACTGAGGAATAGGATACCTCTCTTCCTCGTAGTTGGCTTAGGTGGTGGTTCAGGAAGTGTACAATCATTTTCATTTCTCAACATTTTATTCAATAGCTCTTCAGCCTTTTCAATAGTTCATTCCCTGAAAACACAACCAACACAACTATCTCCCCTCGCCTTAGAGGGTACGATCTTCGTTCTATTGTCTTTAAGATTCTTCATAGTGATCAACCGATATAAATCCCAAGTTACTCAACAAATAGAGCTATGCTCCTTGGCAACGGTGCTAGAAAAAGGTCTTGATAACCCACAAGTATCAATACTAGGGAAAACCTTATACATAGAATCTTACCAGCAGTGCTCTTCAAAATATGACGCTACTGCTATTTAGCAGCAGCGCGTGCCAGTAAATCGCGCTACTGAAAGAAAAATATCAGTAGCGCATCCTCTCTAAACCGTGCTACTGCTCTAATTGCCATGGCCTCACCGTCAAGCTAGTTATAGCAGTAGCGCCCTATTCTGTACCGCGCTACTGCTATAGATGTTAGCAGTAGCACATTTCTATAAAGCTCGCTACTGCTAAGTTCAGTCCAAAAGTTTAGTCCCACCTCGCTCCGTGAACAGGGTGTTTACCACCTTAAATATGTTACTTCTCAAACTATCACAACCACTTGATCTTCATTGAACTCTATGTGTAGAATTTGTGGCTGCAATATGAGTCTTCTCCGGTTCCTACCGGAGAGGACTCATATTGACAATTCAGATTGTACACAAAAAGATCATTGATGACCAATGTATTTTTGCATTGGCAGACAATGTATTTTTGCATGCTTACACTTAGCAGTAGCGCTTTTTATAGTAAGGCACTACTGCTAGCTAACTTAGCAGTAGCGCTTATCCTCGCCTAGCGCTACTGCTATTCTCCTTAGCCGTAGCGCTTTTTCAGACCCGCGCTATGACTAACCCTACCTTATCCCCCCCACGCGGCCGACCCTTTCTCTCACTCACTCTCCCCCAATCACTCTCGCCCGCGCCGACACCCGTCGTCGTCTGTCACCGTCGCCGTCGTCCGTCCGCCACCGAGGTACTCCCTCATTCCGTCCCTCCACCTCCCACCGCACCCTCCTCCCTCCTCCTTCCACGGCGCCCTCCTCCCTCCGCCTACGGCCGCCCCCTCCTCCCTCCTCCGCCAGCAGCCCTCCTCCTTCTTCCTCCGCCACTCCCTCCTCCTCCTCCGGCCGGCTCCTCTGTGATGCCCCCGATTCAATCGTACACTAATCATGCATGCAAATGTGTACGATCAAGATCAGGGCCTCACGGGAAGATATCACAACACAACTCTAAAAGTAAAATAAGTCATACAAGCATCATATTACAAGCCAGGGGCCTCGAGGGATCGATTACAATTGCTCGAACATAAATGAGTCAACGGAAGCAACAATATCTGAGTTCAGACATAAGTTAAACAAGTTGCCAAAAGATGGCTAGCACAAACTGGGATACAGATCGAAAGAGGCACATGCCTCTTGCCTGGGATCCTCCTAAACTACTCCTAGTCGTTGTCAGCGGCCTGCACATAGTAGTAGGCACCTCCAGTGTAGTAGGAGTTGTCGTCGACGGTGGCGTCAGGCTCCTGGGCTCCAATGTCTGGTTGCGGCATTCGAGAAGAAGAGGAAAAAGGGGGGAAAGAGGGAGCAAAGCAACCATGAGTACTCATCCAAAGTACTCGCAATAAAGGATCTACACTACATATGCATGGGTATATGTGTAAAGAGGCAATATCGGTGGACTGAACTGCAGAATGCCAGAATAAGAGGGGGAAAGCTAGTCCTATCAAAGACTACGCTTCTGGCAGCTTCCGTCTTGCAGCATGTAGAACAGAGTAGATTGAAGTCCTCCAAGTAGCATCGCATAACATAATCCTACCCGGCGATCCTCCCCTCGTCACCCTGTGGGAAAGCGATCACCGAGTTGTCTCTGGACCTTGTCTAGGTGTGTTTTATTAAGTATCCGGTTCTAGTTTTCATAAGGTCAAGCTACAACTCTAGGTCGTCCTTTTACCGAGTGACACGGCTATTCAAATAGATCAACTTGCCTGTAGGGGTGCACCACATAACCCAACATGCTCGATCCCATTTGGCCGGACACACTTTCCTGGGTCATGCCCGGCCTCGGAAGATCAACACGTCGCAGCCCCACCTACGCACAACAGAGAGGTTAGCATGCCGATCTAAATCCTATGCGCGCAGGGGTCTGAGCACATCGCCCATTGCACACCTGCACGTTGCGAACGCGGCCGGAAGCAGACCTAGCCCCCTTAATACAAGTGCAGGCTTACGGTCCAATCCGGCACACGCTGCTCAGTCGCTGACATCAAGAAGGCTTCGGCTGATACCACAACATCGAGTGCCCATAACTATTCCTGCATAGTTGGTTAGTGCGTATAGGCCAGTGGCCAGACTCAGATCAAATACCAAGATCTCGTTAAGCGTGTTATTATGAAGTAACCGCAAACGCTGACCAGGGCCAGGCCCACCGCTCACCTAGGTGGTCTCAACCTGCCCTGTCACTCCGCCACAAAGATCCACACAGAGGGTCGTCGGGACAAATGTCCTTTCAGCCCCCAATCCGTGAATCACTTGCGGGCACTCAACGAGCCGACCCGACTTTAGTCACCATCTGTATAGTATGTATATATATGTATAATATATACCCGTGATCACCTCCCGAGTGATCACGGCCCAATAGTATAGCAAGGCAGACTGACAAGAATGTAGGGCCAATGATGATAAACTAGCATCCTATACTAAGCATTTAGGATTGCGGGTAAGGTATCAACGATTGTAGCAACAATGACAGGCTATGCAACAGAATAGGAGTAACCGAATAGTAACATGCTACACTACTCTAATGCAAGCAGTAGAGAGAAGAATAGGCGATATCTGGTGATCAAAGGGGGGCTTGCCTGGTTGCTCTGGCAAGAAGGAGGGGTCGTCAACTCCATAGTCGAACTGGGCAGCAGCAGCATCGGTCTCGTAGTCTACCGGAGAGAAGAGGGGGAAGAAACAGTAAATACAATGCAAGCATAAGCATGATGATGCATGACATGACAATGAGTGGTGCTAGGTGTGCCCTAACTCGGTAATAGGTGATACCGGCGAAAGGGGGAAACATCCGGGAAAATATCCTCGGTGTTTCACGTTTTTGGACAGATGAACAGGAGGTGAAATGTTGCGTGTTTGATACGTTAGGGGTGTGTGATGAACGAACGGGCTGCGTATCCGGTTTCGTCTCGTCGTTCTGAGCAACTTTCATGTAGAAAGTCAAAACTGACTTGTGGGTCCAATGGGACCCACCTGTCATTGAGTCAGAGTTGGAATAGGATTTGTTTTAAACTAATAATGATTAACTAAGGGTGGGCCCCATTAGTGAGTGACTAATTAGCCTAGATTAATTAATTTAACTAATTTAATTAGCTTATAGGGCGGGGGCCACTCGTCAGCTGCTGGGACCAGCCCAGTCAGCAAGTTGACCATGGTCAACTGGGCCAGCCGGGCCCCTGGGGCCACCAGACAGTGACCCAGGGGTAGGGCCCGCCTAGCCACGTCCGCGGATGGCGCTGGAATAACACTGACGAGGCAAATCATGGCGGCGCAGTTCAGGGGGTGGCCGAAAATCCGCTGTGGTGGTCCGTTTCGAGCGCGGGAGGTGGCGTTCGAACGAGTGTGGTGAGCCGCATCTAGTGGTGTCGGTGGCGTGGCCGGAGGTGCACCGAAGCGGCGACAGCGAGCAGAGAGGCGAACACTGGAGTTCGGCCGCGAAAGGGAACGGCGATGCCGCGCGCTATTGGGCAAACGGGAGGGCTAGTCGGGCCCTAATCGACGCGGCGAGTTCAACGGAAACACGCCCGTGACCATTTAGTCACCGGAGACTCATCGGCGACGAGCTCTGTGGCGCTGCGTTCGGGAGCTTCGGCGGTAGCCAGCTAGGGCATGAGAGAGAGCAAACAGAGAGCAGGAGGGGTGGAGCTCACCGAGCGGCACACACGAAAGGCCCTTGGGGGTTTAGTAGCTGCAGAGTCGACGATGCTCGTCGGAGACGCACCGGGGATCCGAGGAAGAAGATGAGGCCAGGGCAGCGTTCGTGGGCGCCCGGCGTCCTACGGCTCGTCGGGGAGGTGTAGTCGAGGGAGGTGGAGCGAGCGGACATATCGGAGAGGTGCGAAGGTCGCGGTGGCCGCGAGTTCTACGGCGGCGAGGCCATGGCGGCACTCGGATGCGGTGGGGAAGGAGGAAGCGGCGAGGTGGATCTGAGGGGAGTGGAGGCGCAGGGGCCGAGAGGGTAGCGGGGGCGAGTGGGAGAAGGAACCGAGGAGGCGAGGGCGTGGTGCCCTTATCCCCTCCCGGCGGGGACAGCGAGGTGGTGCGACGGGGACACGCCCCTGTTCCGACCCTAGTCAGGGGAATAGGGAAGGGGAGAGAGCGACCGAGGGAACGGGCTGGGTCGGCTGGATGGGCCAGGTGGGCTGGCCTGGCTATGAGCTGGGCCGTCTGGTCCAGGGGGTTCTTTTCCTTTTGTTTTATTTTCACTTTTTCTTTTTATTTATTTTCTTTTCTGTTTTATCTCATTTTAAAATATTTAGGCACTTTCTAAAAAAATGTTTTCTCCACCATAATTACTTATGCAATAATTGGCACAGTCCAAACATTTTTGTTTTAATGTTTGAAAACTTTGGTTGTTTGTCTTATTTTGAATTTGATTGTTGGACCGGTTTTCAACTAACGAAAGATCAGCAACAGTAACGGAGGTGACCTGGCATCATTAGCGGAGTTTCACTGTAGCATAATTATTCGGGCGTTACAAATCTCCTCCACTACAAGAAATCTCGTCCTTAGATTTAGGAGGTAGGAGGAAACAGTGCAGGGTATTCTTCGCGCAGACGATCCTCATGTTACCAAGTGGCTTCATCTTCATAATGGTGCAACCACTGAACTTTGAGGAACTTGATCACCTTCTTACGTGTGCGGCGTTCAACTTGGTCGAGAATGCAAACCGGATGCTCTCTATAGGAGAGGTCTTGTTGAAATTCGAGCACTTCATGATCCACTCCTCGTTTTGGGTCCTTGAAGCAACGGTGGAGCTGTGACACGTGGAACACATCGTGGACCTGAGAAAGGTTCGGCGGAAGCTCCAGTTGGTATGCCACTTTTCCACACCTTTCCAGAATAGTGAAAGGACCAATATAGCGAGGAGCTAGCTTGCCCTTGGTCACAAAGCGGTGAGCACCCTTCATTGGTGTGACTCGAAGATAAGCCTTTTCGCCAGGTTGATAGACCATGTCCTTATGATGACGGTCATACTGACTCTTCTGATGCGACTGCGCAGTCTTGATATTCTCGCGAATAATGCGGACTTGTTCTTCGGCATGTTCGATAATATCCGGACCAAAGAGTGGACGCTCCCTAGTTTCTAACCAGTTTAGAGGGGTTCAGCACTTTCATCCATATAACACTTCGAAGGGTTCCATCTTCAGACAATCTTGATAGCTATTGTTATAAGAGAACTCAGCATACGGGAGAGATTCGTCCCATTTCTTGCCGAAGGAAATAACACAAGCTCGAAGCATGTCTTCGAGAACTTGGTTGAAACATTCAACTTGCCCTTGCGACTGAGGATGAAAAGCAGTGTTGAAAGACAGATGAGTCCCCATAGCTTCTTGGAAACATGCCCAGAATCTTGAAGTGAATAAGCTGCCACGGTCTAAACTGATTACCAATGGAATACCGTGAAGCGAGACAATTCTGGACATGTAGAAGTTTGCTAGCTGACTAGCAGTGATCATTTCTTTGTCAGCCAGAAAATGTGCAACTTTAGAAAGCCGGCCAATGACGACAGGAATAGCATCATTAGCTTTCTGCGATTTGGGGAATGCAATGACGAAGTCCATTTCAACATGGTCCCATTTCCATTCAGGAATAGAGATAGGTTGTAGAGTTCCAGCAGGCCGTTGATGCTCTGCTTTGATACGAAGACAAACGTCACACTCAGCAACATAACGAGCAATATCTTGCTTCATATTAGACCACCAGAATCTCTGACGAATGTCTTGGTACATCTTGGTGCTACCGGGATGAATAGACAAAGGTGTATCATGAGCTTCTTTCATAACCTCCTGAGTCTTATCCAGGTTATCTTTTGAAGGGACCACTACGCGACCTTTAAAGAACAAAGTGCCAGTACCATCAATAGTGAAGAACGAGGGCTTTCCTTCTTCAAGGTAGCGCTTAATCTGTGGGCTTGAGAGTCATACTTCTGCAGCGTCTTGATGCTTTCCATGAGATCTGGTATAGCAACCAGGGTATTGAGAGAACCCTGGGAAACAACATGGTGGTTCATTTTGCGGCTTTCAAGAGGAGGGGGAGTGAGAGCACTAGGGGAACAATATGGAGGTTCAGCTTTCTGAATTCTTCAACAAGCGAGGGCTGAACTTTGTGAACCTGGAGGTGGTTGCAATATGACTTGCGGATCAAGGCATCAACCATTACATTAGCCTTGCCTGGAGTATAGGAGATACCCAAGTTAAAATCTGCTACAGTCTCCATCCATCTCTGCTGACAGAGGTTCAGGTATGTTTGAGTAAACAGATACTAAGACTTTGGTGGTCGGTGAAGATCTCGCAACGATTACCGAGAAGGTAATCTCGCCACTGTTCTAGTGCATGTATAACAGCAACAAGCTCGAGGTCATGAACTGGATAGTTCTCTTTGTGAGGGCGCAATTGTCGAGAGGCATAAGCAATCACTTTATGCTCCTGCATTAGGACAACGCCTAGGCCTTGATGTGAAGCATCACAATAGATGACGAAGTCCTTCTTAGTATCTAGAGGAGCAAGCACTGGGAAAGAAGTCAACTTGTCTTTGAGCACCTGGAAACTTTCCTGACACTTTTCTATCCACTCAAACTTGACGCCCTTATGAAGCAGGTTAGTCAGAGGTCTAGCGATCTTGGAGAAGTTCTCGACGAATCGACGACAATAGGTGGCGAGTCCGAGAAAACTTCTGACTTGCTTGACATTCTTCGGAGGAGTCCAATTGAGAATAGCCTGAACTCGCTCAGGGTTGATGGCAATACCATCCTTGGAGATGACATGCCCAAGATAGGTTACTTTGGGAAGCCAGAATTCACACTTGGAGAACTTGGCATAGAGTTGATGCTCTCATAGCTTTTCCAGCACAAGACGAAGATGTTCAGCATGTTCTTCATTCTTGGAAAATACCAGGATATCATCCAGATAAACCATGACAAACTTGTCGAGGTATTCCATAAAGATATAGTTCATCAGACGAGAGAAGGTGGCTGGAGCATTGGTTAATCCAAAAGACATGACGGTGTACTCATATGAACCATAGTGAGTCACAAATGCGGTCTTTGAGATATCCTCTTCGCGAACACAGATCTGGTGATAACCCAACCTCAAGTCGAGTTTAGAAAACACTGGCGAACCAGCCAGTTGATCATATAGGTCATTGATCCGAGTAAGAGGATATTTGTTCTGAATGGTAGCTTGGTTAATAGGACGGTAGTCTTGGACCAATCGGTTTGTCCCTTCCTTCTTCTTGACAAAGAGAGAAGGTGCTCCCCAAGGAGAGCAACTTGGGCGAATGAAACCACTTCGAAGAGATTTGTCGATTTCCTCCTTGAGCTTAATGAGTTCATGCGGCGGCATCTTGTAGGGCCGTTTGTCTATAGGAGTGGTGCCTGGTTTCAAGTCGATGATGAATTCGACAGCTCTGGCAGGGGGGATCCCTGGAAGCTCTTCAGGAAAGACATCGAGGAATTCGCGCACGACGGGCATATTTTCAATGCCCTCGAGTGGTCTAGTATTCAATGCATTCAAGGCATAAAGCCTTGCCTCGGCATTCTGAACCAGACGAGCATTGTAGCTAATTATTTCATCAGAAGGGTGTAGCAGATGGACGGTCTTAGTGGCACAAACTATAGAAGCAGTATGCGCCTTTAACCAATCCATTCCCAGAATGAGATCAATGCTACAGGACTTCAGTATGATGGGAGAGACAAGGAATTCCAATCCTTCAATTTCAACAAGGACGTCGTTGCAAATCATGGAGGTCCGACATTGGCCCATAGGGGTGTGTACTAATAGCGAAGCGTTCATGTCTTCGCTTTTAATGCCATGCATGAATGCAAAATCTTCTGACATGAATGAATGCGAAGCTCCTGTAGCAAATAAAACGGATGCTGGTACTGAATTTACGAGGAGTGTACCCATCATAGTAGCAGGCTGGTCTTGAGCTTCATTCAGATCAACGTGGTTGGCATGAACATGACCATAAGACTTGGCATTGTTGTTGCGGGGTTGGTTGTTACCACGGCCAGCTGCTGGAAGGGCCAGTAGATTCTGCTTCTAATTGCAGTCCCTGGCACGATGACCTAGTTGACCACACTTGTAGCACAGACCATTATTGGGAGTGGGAACATGAGCTTGGGGTGGTGGAGCTGGAAGCCTTGGCTGCCTAGATGGTGGAGGAGGTAGACGAGGTGCAGCATAGGTCTACCTTGGGGCAGGTGCATTTGGACGGTACATGCTGTTCGGGATCCATATCTTACGCTTCTGCGAGGGCGGGCCTGAAGATGAGCCCATGTAATGGTTGCGCCTGTGAGAGCTCTGGTGTTCCTGCAGACCAGTCTCGACATTGATGGCCTTGTTCACCAAGGTGGAGAAATCGGCAAAGTCATGCACTAGCAGTGCGAGCTCGATGTCAGCTTGTAGTCCATCGCGAAACTTCTCCTGTCTGCGTGTATCAGTTGCAATGTCTTCTTCAGCATAGTGGGATAAGTCCAGAAACTCCCGTTGAGAAGCTTCCACAGTTTTGTTGCCCTGGGTGAGGTTGCGGAACTCACGCTTCTTCCTGTCCATGATCCCTTGAGGAATGAAGCGGGCACAGAAGGCAACTTGAAAGTCCAGCCAGGTGATAATTGTTCCTACTGGCAGAGTACGCATGTGGCTGTCCCACCATTGAGCTGTGGGTCCCTTCAGAAAGAAGGAAGCAAAGGTGACATAATGGGCAGGGGCTACCTCAGCAGACTCCATCTCATAGGTGATGTCACGGAGCCAGTCATCAGCATCCAGCGGCTGAGTTGAGCTGCGGTACACGGTTGGGTTGAGGCGCATGAAATCCTGCGGAGTCACTTGGGCTGGCTGCTGGTTCATATTGGGGCGAGCGAACTGAGCTATCATATTCTCCATGAACTGGCGATTCATCTCGAGCTGTTGGACCATACCAGCCATGTACTCAGGCGGTGGTGGGGCGTTGCCGCCACGACCATGACCACCTGGTCTAACCATCCTGCTAATATATAACAGGGGTAGTTCAGCATTGAGAAATTTGCATAGACAAGAATCATTCATGATGAAACATGCATAATGAAAGGAGCACGACATGTACTACATAGTAGTCGACATAACTTACAAAAGGGGTCGGACATAGAGTTCAGTACACAGAGTTTGGTACATAGACTAAGTCAACATAGGCGGCACGCAGGCTCGCGGCGGATGCATCTAATACTAATAAGCAAGACTACATCAGTCCCAGGAGGTACTGTGGAGGTTTGTAGCCTGACAACTGGTAGTGAGCCAATGAATAGTCCACGTCAGCGGCCTGGGGGCCGTGGATACTCTGGTGTAGAACCCGACGCTCGGGTGGCGTAAGGGGACCAAGTGCGGGAGAGTAGCCTCCCACCTCTGGCCAGCCGACACCATGGGGCATCACGGTCCTAGCTGGGTAGACCACAGAACACGGCAGCTGTCTAGATAGAACAAAGGGGTGCAACAACGTTAGAGCCCTGTAAAGGTGCTGATGAGTGGTGTACAACTCGTGGCGAAGAGCTCGGTTAGCTCAGTCCAGGCCATCAGCATGCAGAACTAGGCTCTGATGGTGGAAGGGCTCTCGGGTGACGGTGGTGTAGGCAACAGTGTAGTATCCCTCCGCACCAACGTCAGATGCGATAGCAATGTGCCTGAAAGGGGAAGTGTCCAACGCTCGATACTCTCCACGAAGACATGTCAGAGCAGCATAAGCAGCATCGTGGACTGCCATCTCGATGGTCACTCCAACACCATGAGCGGTGTGCAACATAGTAGTGGAGTCATACTCCCAAGAGTAGAGGTGGACGATGGCATGGTACTGCTCCTAGTTAAACTCATGGAACTCCTCGTACACGGTGTACTCAGGGTGCCAGCGATAACCCAGATAGGTCACTATCTCAGCTAGCACAACAGGTGATCCTGAGGCACCAATGGCCACCGTGTGGCACACGACCTGCCTCGTGGGTTCCATCTGAAAACAAAGATGTTTCAATGGAGTCAAATGAGAATGTGGGTATTATTCAAAATACTATCCTATAGAACAACTATGGCTTATCCAACTTTGGGGTGAATGTGGTAACTGGATCCTAATGTTAGAGTTAGTAAATTCGTTTAACCTGAGTAGAGAGAGTTCAGAGCCCCACAGTAAAGGTCGAGGAGTAAAAGATCCTAATACCAACCAATGGCGACGTGGGCCCGTAAGGCACACAGCCAAGTTAGTAAAAGTTTTATAGTGACTAGACTCGACTTTGGTCAAGGATTGTGGAAGGGGGATTCCTACAGGAAGTCATCTTTGATACCAACTTGTGATGCCCCCGATTCAAGCATACACTAATCATGCACGCAAATGTGTACGATCAAGATCAAGGACTCACGGGATGATATACAACACAACTCTAAAAGTAAAATAAGTCATACAAGCATCATATTACAAGCCAGGGACCTCGAGGGCTCGATTACAATTGCTCGAACATAAACGAGTCAGCGGAAGCAACAATATCAGAGTTCAGACATAAGTTAAACAAGTTGCCATAAGATGGCTAGCACAAACTGGGATACAGATCGAAAGAGGCACAGGCCTCCTGCCTGGGATCCTCCTAAACTACTCCTGGTCGTTGGCAGCGGCATGCACGTAGTAGTAGGCACCTCCAGTGTAGTAGGAGTCGTCGTTGACGGTGGCGTTTGGCTCCTAGGCTCCAACGTCTGGTTGCGGCATCCGAGAAGAAGAGGAAAAAGGGGGGAAAGAGGGAGCAAAGCAACCATGAGTACTCATCCAATGTACTCACAAGCAAGGATCTACACTACATATGCATGGGTATATGTGTAAAGAGGCAATATCGGTGGACTGAACTGCAGAATGCCAGAATAAGAGGGGGAAAGCTAGTCCTATCAAAGACTACGCTTCTGGTAGCCTCCGTCTTGCAGCATGTAGAAGAGAGTAGATTGAAGTCCTCCAAGTAGCATCGCATAGCAGAATGCTACCCGGCAATCCTCCCCTTGTCGCCCTGTGGGAAAGCGATTACCGGGTTGTCTCTGGAACTTGTCTAGGTGTGTTTTATTAAGTATCCGGTTCTAGTTGTCATAAGGTCAAGGTACAACTCTAGGTCGTCCTTTTACCAATGGACATGGCTATTCGAATAGATCAACTTCCCTGTAGGGGTGCACCACATAACCCAACACGCTCAGTCCCATTTGGTCGGACACACTTTCCTGGGTCATGCCCGGCCTCGGAAGATCAACACGTCGCAGCCCCACCTAGGCACAACAGAGAGGTCAGCACGCCGGTCTAAATCCTATGCGCGCAGGGGTCTGGGCCCATCTCCCATTGCACATCTGCACATTGCGAACGCGACCAGAAGCAGACCTAGCTCCCTTAATACAAGTGCAGGCTTACGGTCCTATCCGGCGCGCGCCGCTCAGTCGCTGATGTCAAGAAGGCTTCGGCTGATACCACGACGTCGAGTGCCCATAACTGTTCCCACGTAGTTTGTTAGTGCGTATAGGCCAATGGCACAACTCAGGTCAAATACCAAGATCTTGTTAAGCGTTTATTATGAAGTAACCGCGAACGCCGACCAGGGCCAGGCCCACCTCTCACCTAGGTGGTCTCAACCTGCTCTGTCGCTCCGCCACAAAGATCCACACAGAGGGCCGTCGAGACAAATGTCCTTTCATCCCCCAATCCGTGAATCACTCGCGGGCACTGAACGAGCCGACCCGACTTTAGTCACCATCTGTATAGTATGTATATATGTATAATATATACCCGTGATCACCTCCCGAGTGATCACGGCCCAATAGTATAGCAAGGCGAACTGACAAGAATGTAGGGCCAATGATGATAAACTAGCATCCTATACTAAGCATTTAGGATTGCGGGTAAGGTATCAAAGACTATAGCAACAATGACAGGTTATGTAATAGAATAGGAGTAAACCGAACAGTAACATGCTACACTACTCTAATGCAAGCAGTAGAGAGAAGAATAGGCGACATCAGGTGATCAAAGGGGGGGCTTGCCTGGTTGCTCTGGCAAGAAGGAGGGGTCGTCAACTCCGTAGTCAAACTGGGCAGCAGCAGCGTCGGTCTCGTAGTCTACCGGAGAGAAGAGGGGGAAGAAACAGTAAATACAATGCAAACATAAGCATGACGATGCATGACATGACAATGAGTGGTGCTAGGTGTGCCCTAACGCGGTAGTAGGTGATACCGGCGAAAGGGGGAAACATCCGCGAAAATATCCCCGGTGTTTCGCGTTTTCGGACAGATGAACTGGAGGTGAAATGTTGCGTGTTCGATATGTTAGGGGTGTGTGGTGAATGAACGGGCATCATATCCGGTTTCGTCTCGTCGTTCGGAGCAACTTTCATGTAGAAAGTATTTTCATCCGAGCTACGGTTTATTTTATATAGTTTTCTAAAGTTTTAATCATTTTATGGGATTTATTTAATTAATTTAACTCAACATTATCCAGAATAGTATGGGATGACATTAGCATGACATATGTGTGATGTCAGCAATCAACAGTGCGGTTCACTAGAGTCAAAACTAACTTGTGGGTCCAGTGGGACCCACCTGTCATTGAGTCAGAGTTGGAATACGATTTGTTTTAAACTAATAATGATTAACTAAGTGTGGGCCCCATTAGTCAGTGACTAATTAGCCTAAATTAATTAATTTAACTAATTTAATTAGCTTATAGGGCGGGGGCCACTCGTCAGCTGCTAGGACCAGCACAGTCAGCAAGTTGACCATGGTCAACTGGGCCAGCCGGGCCCCTGGAGCAACCAGGCAGTGACCCAGGGGTGGTGCCCACCTAGCCACGTCGGTGGATGGCACCGGAATGACGCCGGCGAGAATCGGGGGGTGGCCGGAAATCCGCTGTGGTGGTCCGTTTTGAGCGCGGGAGGTGGCGTTCGAACAAGTGCGGTGAGCCGCATCTAGTGGTGGCGGTGGCGTGGCCGGAGGTGCACCGAAGCGGCAACAACGAGCAGAGAGGCAGATGCCGGAGTTCGGCCGCGAGAGGGAACGGCAATGCCGCGCGCTATTGGGCAAACGGGAGGGCTAGTCGGGCCCTACTCGATGCGGCGAGTTCAACAGAAACACGCCCGTGACCATTTGGTCAGCGGAGACTCGTCGGCGACGAGCTCCGCGGTGCTGCGTTCGGGCACTTCGGCGATCACTATCTAGGGCATGCGAGTGAGCAAACGGAGAGCAGGAGGGGTGGAGCTCACCGACCGGCACACATGAAAGGCCCTTGGGGGTTTAGTAGCTGCAGAGTCGACGGCGCTCGTCGGAGATGCGCCGGGGATGCAAGGAAGAAGACAAGGCCGGGGTAGCGTTCGTGGGCGCCCGACGTCCTGTGGCTCGTCGGGGAGGAGTAGTCGAGGGAGGTGGAGCTAGCAGACACGTCAGAGAGGTGCGGAGGTCGCGGTGGCCACGAGTTCTACGGCGGCGAGGCCATGGCGGCAGTCAGATGCGATGGGGATGGAGGAAGCGGCGAGGTGGATCTGAGGGGAGTGGAGGCGCAGGGGCCGAGAGGGCAGCGGGGGCGAGAGGGAGAAGGAACCGAGGAAGCGGGGGCGTGGCGGCCTTATCCCCTCCCAGCGGGGACGGCGAGGTGCTGCGACGGGGACGCGCCCCTGTTCTGACCCTGGTCGGGGGAACAGGGAAGGGGAGAGAGCGGCCGAGGGAACGGGATGGGCCGGCCGGATGGGCCAGGTGGGCCAGTGTGGCTATGAGCTGGGCCGTCTGGTCCAGGGGGGGTCTTTTCCTTTTGTTTTATTTTCACTTTTTCTTTTTATTTATTTTCTTTTCTATTTTATTTCATTTTAAAATATTTACGCACTTTCTAAAAAAAGGTATTCTCCACCATAATTACTTATGCAATAATTGGCACAGTCCGAACATTTTTGTTTTAATGTCTGAAAACTTTGGTTGTTTGTCTTATTTTGAATTTGATTTTTGGACAGGTTTTCAACTAAGGAAAGATCAGCAACAGTAACGGAGGTGACATGGCATCATTAGCAGAGTTTCACTCTAGCATAATTATCTGGGCATTACACCCTCCCCCTCCTCCTTTGGCCGCCCCCTCCTCTCTCCTCCCTCCCTCCCTTGTCTCTGTTCTTGCAAATCATAGGTAATTTAAAATAAAAGTAAGAAAATTTAGGCTAGAACTAGGGTAGTAGAATTTTTAGCAAGTGTTTAATAGAAATAGTTTATTTAGTAAGTGATTAATATAACTAGTTCATTTGTATTAAGTGCTTAATAAAACTAGTTTATTTAGTAAATGCTTAATAGAACTAGTTTATTTATAGTAAGTGCTTAATAGAACTAGTTTATTTAGTAAATAGTTAATAAAACTAGTTTATTTAGCAAGTGTTTAATAGAAATAGTTTATTTAGTAAGTAGTTATAACTAGTTTTTTTTCATATTTTTAGCCATTGAAATGCAATGACCATCGATAAGTGGCCTATGTTTTGCCGGAGTGTTGAGTAATTTCCATTCCGGCAAATTTCAGGCGCTCGATATGTTCTTTTTTAGCAAAGGTCATGCCGGATTTTTTGGGTTTTGCCTTCGAGTTATAATCTTTGAATTTTGAACATATGAGATGTCTGATGATGATGGGATCCAGGAGTGCGGGTACTGCTACGATGACCGGGGTGTCTGCGACAGATTTCCTCACCTGCAAAATGATATGTTTTTCACCGTGAAGCTGGAAGAAACCTTCGATGTTTGTATGGTATGCAACGACAAGCATTTCATCGTAATTAATATCATCACTTGTGCTTCTTTTGTTCAACGTGTAATTTATGGATTTTTTTCAATTCGATTAGTACATCCCATGCCATGCTAGACCATATGTATTGGAGAAGATTGGTTTTGGTTTAGATGACTTTGAGAATGTGGAGACGAGGAGGGCTCACTTAAGAACTAAACATGGTTATGAGTTTCTGGTTAAGTTCTACAATGCGGTCGATCGCTCCCATTTCGATTGCTCTAATTGGGAAGCTCTCTGCAAGGCATATGGATTTGAGGAGGGAATGCGAATAAGATTTTATATTTGTCCCAAAGATTATGATGATGATGATAATATCGACATCTGGGTGGATGTGGATATGCCTCCAGTTTTACCTAGATGTGAGTTTGTCAAACTAATTTGTTAAGTTCAATAATTTATGTTGTTAATTTAAAAATATTAGGTGTTCATCCGTACTAAACTTATTTATTTATAATTGTCAGCTTATTTTTTTATCTTCAAGAAATACTCGGAAGGTAGTAGACAACACATACTACAGCTATGACTCCAAGCTTAATTGTGAGGAGAAAGGTTATCTTGTCTCATTCATAGAAGATGTTGAGGCCTTGAAAACCAGTCACTCTATCAGCCCAAATTATACTAGATACATACCACTAGTCCATAAATTGCTTGATGATAACTTCATTGCCAAAAACTTGGTAAGATTTTGTTAATGATGGTAACTTCATTGCATAAGTTATTCTTAAGTAAACTACATTGCGAACTATATATGTTACTATTTTGTTTTTGAACAGAGGCTCCCGAAGAAGGTTGTGCCTGACATGCTATTTACCGAAGGTGATATGGATATGGTTAGCTTACGACCAACTCCTTCGAAGGCTTACCATACTGCATACTCGATTTCTTCAAATGATGGAACGCTCAAAATCAAAGAATGGAGCAAAGTGATGAATGCGCACACGCAAATAATTGGAGACAAAATGAATGTGCGCAAGCCACAAGTTGGAGATAGGTTTATGTCCATTCTCCATTATGGTGAAGGGCTGGTTTATCTATTTTATGGTATTTTAGCTAGTAGAGAGGAGTAGGTCATAAGTATTAAGAACAATTAGTTAGTGTTGTTTATATATGACTACAATGTCTTAGACTTGATGGTGATGTTGAGTAGGAGTAGTGATTATGAGTAATATGATGATGATGATGATGATGAGTTGTTATTATAGCTAGTGATGACGTTGTTATATAATGTCTCATGGACGAAAATGATGCTTATGAGGAGTTATATGACAATGATATATTATGATGATAAGTTGTTAATTATAATATGATGATGATGATGATAAGTTATTATGTCATTGGGTGAAAGAACCGCGGATTAGTTTCAAATGGATGGATCCAAAGTGACCATTGGTTACTTTGGATCCATGCACTTGAAACTAATCCAAGGTTCTTTCACCTAGTGATTTAATAACTCATTATGATGTAAAAAGAATCTCTAAATTGCTACTGTATGAAAAATTGTATACATGTGTATGAATACGACCTAAAATTCAGAAGAAATGGAATACAGAATAATAGTAGTAGCGGTTGTTCTCGAAAGCGCTACTAGTAATTAGCAGTAGCGATTAACTAGGAAAGCGCTACTACTAAGTAGATATAGTAGTAGCGAGTGCCAGTAGGCGCTACTGCTAAGCTTTAGCTGCAGCGCTGTATCAGTAGTGCGCTTACCCGCGCTACTGATAGGCCAAAAACCAGCGCTACTGCTAGGCTTTTCCCTAGTAGTGTATAGTGATCTCAACAATTTTCGATTTTAGTATTTCACCCAAATTTATTGATTCGAGACAAGGGCAGCCAAAGAATATTTGCACGTATTAGCAGTTGAGTTGGCAATTCAACCACACCTGGAGAAATAAATATCTACAACAAAGTTTTTAGTAGCACAGTAGTATGATAGTTTGATAGCATTAGTAAGAGTAGCAGTTTTGAGTGATTGTAACAGCAGCATCAACAAAAGTAACATAGCAATATGCAAAAAGCATAGGCATTTGATCAGTGATCGATATTTATGTTGGATGACATTCATCATATAACAGTCACAAAATACACTGGTACAACGAGCTGCTATACAAATGGTTTTTAACGCTTTCTGCGACGACATTTTGAACCATCGCCAAGTGAGTGTGGGCAATAGGGGGGTCCTTCCCACATGACCCAGAAACCGTAGGGGATAGGCCCTCTGGTCACACACTCTAGGAGAAATCAGATTGTGTGTGATGGGCGAGCGATCAAATACAATTATACATGCCCAATCGGTTTCGGTCGTAAGTAAATCCCACTCAGTCGGTCCAAGACAAACATTTCCATTCGTATGTACATTCCACAGAGTCAATCCAAGGAATACGTTCCCCTTCATATGTACATCCCACACAGTCAATCCAAGAAGTATATTTCAGTTTGTATGTATGTCCCACACAGTCAATCCAGGGAAACCATTTCCGTTCGTATATACATCCCACTCAGTTTTATGTATAGCCACGTGTGTGATGGGTGTAATGACCACACACGCTTTGCCTCCATTAACTGTTTGCCTTTATTCAACTACATCACACACGATTTGATGAAAAAAACTGTATGACATTGGGCTATTCATCACAACCGCTTTTACTGCTAGAACCGTTTGCAAAGTTCCATGACCCATTTAGCAGGTTTATTAGTTTAAAATTAATAATTCCAGTATTACGCAAATTCAAATTTCCCATCGAACAACTGTTTGCCAATTTCATATCAGGCACATAAATATATTTTAACATCACAGTACGATAGCTACCTGAAAACAACACAATACAACATATAGCTAGTTCACCTTCATAAGAACAATATTAAAACAATATATTCATTTTCCTAATCGACTGATGGATGATCAGCCAGGTTCGTCTTCTCCACCTCTGCTTTCAGTTTAGTAAGAACCTGTTTTGCACTGACCAACTGGGAAAGTGCCTCCTCCTTCGCCAACACCATCTTAGCAAAGTCTAATTTTAAAAAAATTGAGCTCATTCTCCATCTTCCTATTTTCCCCGCATCTTGAAATATTCTTCAGCATTGACAACACTTTCTCTAAGCCTATCCCTGTTCTCTTCCTCATACATGCTCCAGAGCTTTGCTAGGCACATCTTCAAAGACTGTGGCCACTCTTGATCAACCCACTCTAGGTAATAACACTTCTGTTCATCCTATAATATTTAAAACTAAATCTATAATAGTTGTAGGGGAAATGGGTTTCTAGCAACATAGAAAATCACCAAATACATATTTTGAAAAACTGAAGAAATAGATTAATCATGGCATATCTTCTCGAAAAGATCAATGTGCAAATGAATTAATTGCTACTAATACAACAACCAAATTCTGAAACATCAGAAGCTATAATTAATAGCAATGACGCTAGAAGTTCTTAGTCATGTACTATAAATAAAAAATTGAACATTTTATGAGGAAGCTAAATATAACTGCAACAGCATAGCAGCAATGTTTGGATGACATCAAATTGATACTAACAGGTGTGTACATGCACAAATTTAGTAGCATAGAACTAATAGCACTAAGGTCGTCCACTATGTATGTCAAAACCGGTGTCAAGACAACTATTGCTACATTTGGTACCTGTGCCCTGCACTAGTGAGCTGATGCAGAGGAAAAAATCAGGGAACCGGACTCTGGAGCACCTAGTTGCTCTGATGCCCAGTTCCTTCGTGCCATGAAGATTTATTATTTTACTGCTTGGCTGCTCGGATGTGTGGACCAAAATTTGGCGCTACATCGGTCCCGGATACCTCAGCTGCCGGGGAGATGGTGGTCGAAGACCAACCTTCAACTTCAAAAGCCCCCACCCCGAGCAGATACCTGAAGGTAGGCGATGATCTCTTCGTAAGCATCCCAGGGACGGCAAGCACCGGAGCGCCAACCGAGGGGGGTGTTTTTGACGAAGAAGTCATTGCCGCCGCCGGGCTCTAGGTCATTGACGAGCTGAGCGCCAGTGGCAGCGGTTCCAAGGAAGACCAGCTCCTCCAAGCTATGAGCAGCAACTTTCAGAAGCTCCAGGAGCTTCACCGTGCCTGCAAGGAGAAACTGGACTCTAGGGTGGCGGTTGTCGACGCGGCAGAGGCAAACTTCCAGGAGCGCATCGGGAAGATGCAGACCTGGTTTACCGAGGCCCGGCAGGAGCTGAGGACCAGCCTGGAGCAGCTCAGCGAGCGTTGGAACGAGCTCCTCATGAAGTAGTCTGATGTTGAGAAGGCCCAAGAGGAGGCTGATGCACAGGCCGGAAAGGACGATGCCCAACTAACGGAGCATCGTGTTCTAATCGACGCCCAAGAAGAGGACCTTGCATCTCATAAAGAGGCGCTTAACGCCAAGCTCCACGGAAAGGATGAAGAAATTGAGAAGCTTGTCGCAAAGTGGACCCAAGAGCTGGAGCAGAAGCATAAGGACACACTTGATGCTCTGGTCCTGGATCACGCCGACAAGTTGCAGGAGGTCATCAATGGTGCCGAGGCCGTGGAGGCCGCCAAGAACGAGTTGGCCGACAAGGTGGAGAAGCTGGAGGTGGAGCTGGAGAAGCACAATAAGGCGGTCTCGACGCTTAAGAGCGACAGAGACAAGACTGTCTACACCTTCGTGGAGTTGCAGGTCACCATATCTGACAATACCAAGCTACTCTCCAAAGCCAACGAATCCATTGCCAATCTGAAATTGAAGCTGACAACCCTGGAGGAGAACCTTAAGGGCAGTAGGGCTCGCGAGAAGACCCTGACAAGGACCTCCAGGATGAGAAACTACTACTTGAGAGCGCCACTACCATCCTCAATGATTATGTGCAGGGCGTGGAGATCTAGACTGGGTGCCTCATTGATGTTGCGGAGAGGCTCACCACGCAACTGTCCATCATGGGCATGCCGAGCTTCAGGTTCTCTCACGAAGAGAGGGTGACTCAGAGCGCCAGGCTGACTATATTCTTTGACGTTGTCCTTGATGCCCTGAAGCTGCTCCATTCCAACCGAGCAACCCATCTGGCCAACAAGTTCGGGAAGCTTTTGTCGGGGCGTCCTTATCGAAGTGCTCACCAAGGTGGCGTACTGGAACCCCAGCCTCGACCTCGCCAACGTGCTTGAGAGCTTGCTAGAGGATGCGGACCGTAAGGCACTTGAAGAACCTATCGCACCCATCGTAAGTAGGGTTGACCGAGTCAAAAGAGTGGAAGGCCAGCGCAGGGAATAGCTGCTTCACTTCTCCTTGCCGCTGTGAATTCATGCTCAAGATAATTTTATCTTAAGATAGAACTGCGACAACCATCGATGTAATATAACTTGCCGTGTTTTGGATTGAATGCATGCTATGTTACTTGTTTGGTCCCTCCTTGTATGGAATACACCCTACGCTTATGTGGAAAGGCTTGCCGGTGCACGCACCCTTGCCGCGAGCGCATTGAGGAATGGATCCTTAGCAGCCTGCTGAGGGCGTCGCCGTCGGCAAAACACCTTGCCGCTCTTAGTGCAGCCACTTGAACTACTGAGCGGAGTCGAAACAGAACAAGGGCGCAACCAATTGTGACAGGGTTCCTTCGCGTGCTGGTTTTCCATACAAGAATGGAAACCATTCGAGGAAAATAACCTTACATTAAAAAGAAAATAACTCAAGGTTTCACGCGACTTAGCTTTTCGCTACTGTGTTCTTTTCCGCAAGACGCCACTTCGAACGGTGCATGTTGGTGCCCATACTCTCTATCCCCCCTGGCAAACTTGGATGCGAAGGAAACCTTCTCTCTTTTGAGAAAAAGAAAGAAGAGAAAATAGGAAAACGGAACCTTGGCGGTTCATCAGTACTTGCTGGAAACAAAAGTAGCACAATATCCTAGACAGGCATGCATATATATATATATATATATATATATATATATATATATATATATACATAAACATGGAAATCAACAAGAACTGTACATACTCAAACTTATTCAACTCACGCAGGGTCTGCGCTTGTCTCTGTACATAGGGTTATATGCCTCGCCGGCAAGGCTAATACAAAATGGGGTTGCCGGGGGTTCGATATGGGTAAAACTTGCAAAGATGTTCGATATTCCAGGAGTTGCTCACTGGAATACCATCCTCAGTCTTCAGGCGGATTGGACCAGGCCTGGTGACTCGTATTACCCGATAAGGGCCTTCCCACTTTGGCGTCAACTTGTTGGAATTCTTGGCAGACTGAACGTGCCAGAGAACAAGGTCGCCTTCCTCAAGGCATTGGGCATGAACCTTGTGGCTGTGGTAGCGGCTCAAGGCTTGCTGGTAGTGCGCGGCTCACACAGAAGCCTGAAGACGATCTTCCTCAAGGAGCGTAGCATCATCTTGGTGCAACTGCTCTTGCTCAAGCTCATCATAAGGGAGCACTCAAGGTGACCCGTATATGAGTTCTATGGGGAGGACTGCTTCTGCCACGTACACCAGGGAGAATGGCGTCTGGCCGGTGGCTCGACTTGGTGTCATCCTGATTGACCAAAGAACCGCTGGCAACTCATCAATCCAGCGTCTTCCGCATTTGTGCATCCTGTCAAAAGTTCTTGTTTCGAGGCCCCGGAGCACTTCAGCATTTGCCCTTTCTACCTGGCCGTTGCTTCTTGGATGAGCAACAGAACCAAAACAGACTTTGTTGCCGAGGTCCAAGATATACTTTGAAGGTGCATCTTGTGAACTGCGTGCCGTTGTCGGTGATGACTCTGTTTGGTACACCAAAACGACAGACTGGTCCTCTAAAGAACTTGACGGCTGATTGTGCTGTCACCTTTCTCACTACTTCCACTTCTATCCACTTTGTGAACTTGTCGATTGTGATGTACAAGTACTCAAAGCCCCCGACAACACGAGGAAAGGGGCCTATTATGTCGAGCCCCCAGACCGAAAATAGCCAGGAAAGAGGGATCGTCTGAAGAGCTTGAGCTAGCTGATGCAATTTCTTTGAATGAAATTGACACACTTTTCCTTGTTTACTAGCGAAGTTACATCCCGGAGGGCGGTGGGCCAAAAGAAACCTTGCTGGATTGCCTTGCCGGCAAGATCTCTTGATCCAATGTGAGAGCCATATATGCCTCCATGTATCTCTGCCAACAGCTCCAGTCCATCCGCCCGATGAATGCACTTCAATTTCACGTTGTTCGGTCTTTTCCTGTACAAGACATCATCCACAAACTGGTACATGCTGGACCGACGAGCTACTTTCTCTGCTTCTTCCTATTCCTCAGGGAGGTCCCCTGTTTGGAGGAACCGAACGATGTGCTATGCCCATGCCGGAGCCTGAGGCTCGACGGCAAGGACTAAAGGCATGTCCTCTTCCGTGGGAGCAGTTGTCTCTATGGCAAAGGCTTGAGGCACTGCCAGAGCCAACTGCTCCCCGGCAAGCTTGGGGTCCCCGGCAACTTCCTCGCCGACGGCTCCTCGGAGCTCAGCGGGAAAGTACTTGCCGGGGCATGACTTCCTTCGCTTATTTTGTCATGTCGATGGTTCAACAGATGGCTGAGTTAATTTGAGCACAAAGGTCCCTGGTTCCATAGGTAACTTGAGGGCAGCACGTTTTGATAGGTCGTCACTGATGACCCACAAGTATAGGGGATCTATCATAGTCCTTACGATAAGTAAGAGTGCCGAACCCAATAAGGAGAAGAAGGAAATGACAAGCGGTTTTAGTAAGGTATTCTCTACAAGCATTGAAAATATCGGTAATAGATAGTTTTGTGATAAGATAATTCGTAACGGGTAACAAGTAACAAGAGTAAACAAGGTTCAGCAAGGTGGCCCAATCCTTTTTATAGCAAAGGACAAGCCCGGACGAACCCTTATATTAAGCTAAGTGCTCCCGAGGACACATGGGAATTACTGTCAAGCTAGTTTTCATCATGCTCATATGATTCGCATTCGTTACTTTGATAATTTGATATGTGGGTGGACCGGTGCTTGGTTACTGCCCTTCCTTGGACAAGCATCCCACTTATGATTAACCCCTCTTGCAAGCATCCGGAACTACAAAATAAGAATTAAGGTAAACCTAACCATAGCATGAAACATATGGATCCAAATCAGCCCCTTACGAAGCAACGCATAAACTAGGGTTTAAGCTTCTGTCACTCTAGCAATGCATCATCTACTTATTACTTCCCAATGCCTTCCTCTAGGCCAAAATCATGGTGAAGTGCCATGTAGTCGACATTCACATAACACCACTAGAGGAGAGACAACATACATCTCATCAAAATATCGAACGAATACCAAATTCACATGATTACTTATAACAAGACTTCTCCAAATGTCCTCGGGAACAAACGTAACTACTCACAAATCGTATTCACGTTCATAATAAGAGGGGTGTTGAATAGCATTAATGATCTGAACATATGATCTTCCACTGAATAAACCAACCAGCATCAACTACAAGGAGTAATCAACACTACTAGCAACCCACAGGTACCAATCTTAGGTTTTGAGACAAAGATCGGATACAAGAGATGAACTAGGGTTTGAGAGGAGATGTTGCTGGTGAAGATGTTGATGGAGATTGACCCCCTCTCGATGAGAGGATCGATGGTGATGATGATGGCGATGATTTCCCTCTCCCGGAGGGATGTTTCCCCGGCAGAACAGCTCCGCCGTAGCCCTAGATTGGTCCTACCCAGGTTCCGCCTCGAGACGACGATGCTTCGTCCCAAAAGCTTCCTTATGATTTTTTCCAGGGCAAAAGACACCATAGATAAAAATATGGACATTGGGGCCTTCCAAGTGGCCCACGAGGCAGGGGGCGCTCCCATGGGGTAGGGCGCGCCCTCCACCCTCGTGGCTGGTGGGTGGCCCCAATCTGGTGCTTTCTTTGCCCAATATTTTTAATATATTCCAAAACTGATTTCTGTGGAGTTTCATGACTTTTGGAGTTGTGCAGAATAGGTCTATAACGTTTGCACCTTTTCCAGCCCAAAATTCCAGTTGCCGGCATTCTCCCTCTTCACGTAAACCTTATAAAATAAGAGAGAAAAAGGCATAAGTATTGTGACATAATGTGTAATAACAACCCATAATGCAATAAATATTGATATTAAAGCATGATGCAAAATGGATGTATCAACTCCCCCAAGCTTAGACCTCGCTTGTCCTCAAGCGAAAGCCGATATCAAAAAATATGTCCACATGTTTAGAGATAGAGGCGTCGATGAAATAAAATACGGACATGAGGGCATCATGATCATCTTTAGGAAATTAACATATATTGTCATATGATTTATTATGCTAAAGTAACAATCTATTCACAATGTAAAGTATGAATCAGAAACTTCATTGAAAACTAACAAACTATGATCTTAGTTATTAAATCAATTGCAATTTATCACAACATCGGAAAAAGGCAATATAAGAGCTTTTCAGCAAGTCCACATACTCAACTATCATTTAGTCTTTCACAATTGCTAACACTCACGCGATACTTATGGGTACAAAGTTTGAATCGAACACAGAGAAAGATCGGGGCTGATAGTTTCGCCTCCCAAACTTTTACCTCAAGGGTAATGTCAACAATAATACTTTATGAAAACTTACATCCAAGTGGATATATATATCAGGATCTTTCCAACACATAGTTCTTGCCAAAGGATAAAGTGTAAAAAGGAAAGGTGAAGATCACGATGACTCTTATATAAGGGTAGAAGGTAAAAATAAAAGATAGGCCCTTCGCAAAGGGAAGCAGAGGTTGTCATGTGCTTTTATGGTTGGATGCACAAAATCTTAGTGCAAAAGAAAGTCACTTTATATTGCCACTTGTGATAGGGACCTTTATTATGCAGTCCGTCACTTTTATTTCTTCCATATCACAAGCTCGTATAAAGCTTATTTTCTTCACACTAATAGATCATACATATTTAGAGAGCAATTTTTATTGCTTGCACCGAGGACAACTTACTTGAAGGATCTTAGTCAATCCATAGGTAGGTATGGTGGACTCTCATGACAAAATTGGGTTTAGGGATGTTTGGAAGCACAAGTAGTATCTCTACTTGGTGCAAAGTATTTGGCTAGCATGAGGGGGAAAGGCAAGCTCAACATGTTGGATGATCCATGACAATATAACTTATTCGGATATAAGAAAACATAACCCATTACGTTATCTTCCTTGTCCAATATCAACTTTTTAGCATGTCATATTTTAATGAGTGCTCATAATCATAAAATATGTCCAAGATAGTATATTTATATGTAAAAACCTCCCTTTCTTTATTACTTCCTATTAATTGCAACAATGACCAAAACTATGTTTGTCGACTCTCAACAACTTTTATTCATCATACCCTTTATATGTGAAGTCATTACTCTCCATCAGATCAATATGATCTTTTTATTTCTTTTTATTCTTTATTTTATTCCTTTAAGATCATAGCAAGATAGCAAAAGCCCTCAACTCAAAACTACTCTTTATTATATATAGCTCACGGACTCGGTTACATAGATAGAGATCAAAACAAAACTCAAAGCTAGATCATGCTAAAACTTCATTCTACGAGATAAAGATATAACCAAAAGAATCAAACTAAGAAAAATGGTAAAGATGGAAGTGTGATGGTGATACGATACCGGGGCACCTCCCCCAAGCTTGGCAGTTGCCAAGGGGTGTGCCCATACCCATATATTTATGTCTCTTTCCTCGGAGGTTGTGATGATGGAGTTTTTGATGATGTAGGCTTGTCGTCCATCTTCCAAGGCATAGGCTCACCATCATAGAAGTATGAATGAGTCTCCAGGATCCTCAAATCTGCAGCCAAACTCATCCTCTTGAATCTATATTCATACTCATAGTTTTGGTTTTGCAGTTCATAGATCTAGGCCTGGAGGTGCTCGATTTTCTAGTGAAGCTTGAAGATGGCCTCCTTGGCATCCAGCTTGTGGTTGTTGGTGAACTCCATGATCATCACGTGATTGGCATTGATTCCGCGTTCCACCATCCCTTGGCACTTGAAAAAGTTGTTGCTCCATTGCTTCGAGTCTTGTCTCCATGCTTCCGGTCCTCTTCGGTCCCTCGACGTCATGGATCTACAGCACCCCCTCACGTATCTCAATGGTTTAAGGGTGTTGGAGCACCTCTGCAAGGTAAGGGTTGATGACCTTCTCAAAACATTTGTCCTTGGGGGCGCTTGGAGATGTCATGGTGATCTAGATCTGTCAGAAAAATAGCTCGAAACAAAAACACAGGATTTTGCCGTGGTACGGTGGTTAAAACCTTCGGGAGATTATATAATGAATTTTTACCGACTAAAAGAAGTATCGTGCAAGAAAACGGAGTCTGGAGGGCACACGAGGTGGACACGAGGTGGGGGGCACGTCCAGGGAGGTAGGGCGCGCCCTCCACCCTCGTGGATGCCTCGTGTCTCTTTTGGACTACTTTCAGTTTTCCTAATTTTTAAAATATTCCAAAACGAAGAAAAAAAATTGCTATTTGAATAGTTTTGGAGTCGGTTTACTTACCGTACCACATACTATTCCTTTTTGGAGTCGGAGACGTGCTGGAAAGTGTCCCTTATGTACTCCTCCGGGGTTACAGTGTCAATAACATTTGTTTCAACATTTGTGGGATTACCTGCGATATAATGCTTGATTCTTTGACCATTTACGACCTTCGGATTTGTGCCTTCAGTGTTGTTGATTTTGATGGCACCGGCACGATAGAGCTCCTCAATAATGTAAGGACCTTCCCATTTAGAGAGAAGTTTTCCTGCAAAAAATCTTAAATGAGAGTTGTGTAGCAAAACATAACCACCTACATTAAACTCACACTTTTGTATCCTTTTGTCATGCCATCTTTTAACTTTTTCTTTAAACAACTTGTCATTCTCATAGGTTGGATTCTCCATTCATCAAGTGAGCTAATGTCAAATAATCTCTTCTCACCGGCAAGTTTGAAATCATAATTGAGCTCTTTAATAGCCCAATATGCCTTATGTTCTAGTTCAAGAGGTAAGTGACATGCTTTTCCATAAACCATTTTATACGGAGACATACCAATAGGATTTTTATACGCAGTTCTATAGGCCCATAATGCATCATCAAGTTTCTTGGACCAATTCTTTCTAGATCTGTTAACAGTCTTGTGCAAAATCAATTTAATATCTCTATTACTCAATTCTACTTGACCACTAGACTGAGGATGATATGGAGATGCAATTCTATGATTAAAATCATACTTAGCAAGCATTTTATGGAAAGCACCATGAATAAAATGTGAACCACCATTAGTCATCAAATATCTAGGGACTCCAAACCTCAGAAAAATAACTTCTTTAAGCATCTTAATAGAATGTTATGATCAGCACTACTAGTTGGAATAGCTTCTACCCACTTAGTAACGTAATCAATAACAACTAAAATATGTGTACACCCATTGGAGGAAGGAAAAGGTCCCATATAATCAAAGCACCAAACATCAAATGGTTCAATAACAAGTGAATAATTCATAGGCATTTCTTAACGTCTACTAATATTACCAATTCTTTGACATTCATCGCAAGACAAGACAAACTTACGGGCATCTTTAAAAAGAGTAGGCCAATAAAAACTGATTACAATACCTTATATGTAGTTCTATCTCCAGCGTGGTGTCCTACGTAAGGCTCGGAGTGACACTTGCGTAGGATCTGTTCCTGTTCATGCTCAGGTACACAACGCCTAATAACACCATCTACTACTTATTTATAAAGGTGTGGGTCATCCCAAAAGTAATGTCTTAAATCAAAGAAAAACTTTTTCTTTTGTTGCTATGTGAAACTAGGTGGTATAAATTGAGCAACAATGTAATTAGCATAATCAGCATCCCATGGAGCAGTACGAGAAGCATTTATGATGGTGCTACCTCTTGAGCACTGCATTGGTTTTCCCTTGAAGAGGAAAGGGTGACGTAGCAAAGTAGCGTAAGTATTTCCCTTAGTTTTTGAGAACCAAGGTATCAATCCAGTAGGAGGCTCCATAGAAGTCCCTCGTACCTACACAAACAACCAAGAACCTCGCAACCAACGCGATAAAGGGGTTTTCAATCCCTTCACGGAAAATTACAAAAGTGAGATCTAATAGAGATAATAAGATAAGATAAATATTTTTGGTATTTTTATGATATAGATTGGAAAGTAAAGATGTAAATAAAAGTAGATCGGAAACTTATATTATAAAAGATAGACCGAGGGGCCATAGGTTTCACTAGTGGCTTCACTCAAGATAGCATAAGTATTACGGTGGGTGAACAAATTACTGTCGAGCAATTGATAGAAAAGTCCATAGTTATGAGAATATCTAGGCATGATAATGTATATAGGCATCACGTCCACAACAAGTAGATCGAAACGATTCTGCATCTACTACTATTACTCCACACATCGATCGACTCCTGCCTGCATCTAGAGTATTAAGCTCATAAGAATAGAGTAATGCATTAAGCAAGATGACATGATGTAGAGGGATAAACTCAAGCAATATGATATAAACCCCATATTTTTATCCTCGATGGCAACAATACAATATGTGCCTTGCTGCCCCTGCTGTCACTGGGAAAGGACACCGCAAGATTGAACCCAAAGCTAAGCACTTCTCCCATTGCAAGAAATATCAATCTAGTAGGCCAAACCAAATTGATAATTCGAAGAGACTTGCAAAGATAACCAATCACACATAAAAGAATTTAGAGGAGATTCAATTATTTCTCATAGATAAACTTGATCATAAACCCACAATTCATCGGATCTCAACAAACACACCGCAAAAAGAGTTACATCGAATAGATCTCCAAGAAGATCGAGAAAGTCTGTGGTAAACTACTCACAACTCATCGGAGAGGCTTTGGAGATGATGTAGAGGCCCTCCATAGTCGATTCCCCCTCCGGCGGAGCGCCGGCGAAGGCTCCAAGATGGGATCTCGCGGATACAGAAGGTTGCGGCAGTGGAAATAGTTTTTCGTGGTGCTCGTGGATGTTCTCGGGCTACATGGATATATATAGGAGGAAGAAGTAGGTCAGTTGAGCCACGAGGGGCCCACGAGGGTGGGGGCGCGCCCACCCCCCTTGGGCGCGCCCTCCTACCTGGTGGCCGCCTCGGCTGCTTCTTGACGTCCACTCCAAGTCTCCTGGATTGCGTTTGTTCCAAAAAGAACGCTCCCGAAGGTTTCATTCCGTTTGGACTCCGTTTGATATTCCTTTTCTTCGAAACACTGAAATAGGCAGGCAAAAAAACAGCAATTTGGGTTGGGCCTCCGGTTAGTAGGTTAGTCCCGAAAATGATATAAAAGTGTAAAGTAAAGTCCATATACATCCAAAACGGGTAATATAATAGCATGGAAAAATCAAAAATTGTAGATACGTTGGAGACGTATCAAATGGATAATTGTTCATCAGGAAAGCTATCATCAATAGGTAGTGGGTCATCAAGAACATTTTCTATCCTAGAGAAGTTGTCTACAACGGGGTTCTAGGCTCCCTTTCTATCAATAATATGCAAATTAAATTCTTGTAGCAAGAGAACCCATCTAATAAGTCTAGGTTTAGCATCTTTCTTTTCCATAAGATATTTAATAGCAACATGATCAGTGTGAACATTCACTTTGGAATCAACAATATAAGGTCTGAACTTATCACAAGCAATTACAACTGCTAAAAATTCTTTTTTAGTTGTAACATAATTTCTTTGGGCACTGTCTAGAGTTTTACTAGCTTATTGGATAACATCTAATTTCTTATCAACTCTTTGTCCTAGTACAGCACCAACATTATAATCACTAGCATCACACATAATTTCAAAGGGTAAATTCCAATCAGGTGGCTGAACAATAGGTGCAGAAATCAAGGCTTTCTTAAGTATTTCAAATGCTTCTACACAGTCATCATCAAAAACAAAAGGAACATAATTTTGCAAGAGATTAGTGAGAGGCCTAGAAATTTTAGAGAAGTCTTTAATAAACCTCCTATAGAAACTAGCATGAACAAGGAAACTTCTTATACCTTTGATATCTTTAGGACACAACATTTTTTCAATAGCCTCTACTTTAGCTTCATTAACCATAAAGTGGCACTTCTCCCAATTCAAGACAAGATTAGTTTCTCCACATCTCTGCAAAACTCGAGCAAGGTTGCTTAAGCAATCATCAAAAGAAGTTCCGTAAACAGAGAAATCATCCATGAAAACCTCAACAATCTTTTCACAAAAGTCAGAGAATATAGCCAGTCATACATCTTTGAAAGGTAGCAGGTGCATTGCATAAACCAAAAGGCATACATCTATAAGCAAAGGTACCGAAAGGGCAAGTAAAGTGGTATTTTCCCGATCCTCTTGTGACACATGTATTTGAGAGAAACCATAATAACCATCTAGAAAGCAAAAATGTGTATGTTTGGATAGTCTTTCTAGCATTTGATCGATAAAAGGTAGAGGGTAATGATCTTTTCTAGTAGCTTTATTTAATTTGCGGAAATCAATTACCAGTCTATAACCTGTAACAATTCTTTGTGGGATCAATTCATCCTTATTATTAGGAACAACAGTAATACCTCCCTTCTTAGGGGCACAATGAACAAGACTTACCCATGGACTAATAGCAACAGGGTAAATTATACCTGCCTCCAGAAGCTTTAGTATTTCACTTCTTACCACTTCTTTCATCTTAGGATTTAACTGCCGTTGATGATCAACAACTGGTTTAGCATCTTTCTCCAGTTTTATTTTGTGCTGACATAGAGTGGGAATAATACCCTTAAGATCATCACGAGTATATCAAATAGTAGCACGATGCTTCTTCAGAGTTTTCAATAATTTCTCTTCTTCATGCTCTGAAAGGTTAGCACTAATAGTAATAGGATATATCTTCTTTTCATCGAGATAAGCATATTTAAGAGTATCATGTAATTGTTTAAGCTCAAACACGGGACCGCCGTTGGGTGGAGGAGGATCCCCAAGGATTTCAACAGGCAAGTTGTGTTTCAAGATAGGTCCTTTCTTAAAGAATACTTCATCTATTTCCCTTCTTTCATTCATAAACATATCATTTTCATGGTCGAGGAAATATTGTTCTAAAGGATCATTAATAGGCACGGCAATAGAAGCAAGACCAATAATTTCATCTTTACTAGGCAATTCTTTATCATGGGATTGTCTATGAAATTTAGCAAAATTAAAATCAAGAGACATATCCCCTAAACCAACAGTAACAATATCATTTTCGTAGTCTATCTTAGCATTAACAGTATTCAAGAAGGGTCTACCAAATATAATGGGACAAAAGTCATCTTGTGGGGAACCAAGAAAGAAAATCAGTAGGATATTTAACTTTCCCACACAAGACTTCAACATCTCTAATAATCCCAATTGGTGAAATAGTGTCTCTATTGTCAAGCTTAATAGTAACATCAATACCTTCTATCTCTGCAGGTGCAGTATCATGCATAGTTTCTTTGTATAAGGAATGAGGTATTGCAATCACACTAGCACCCATATCACATAAGCCATGATAACAATGATCTCCTATTTTAACAGAAACAACAGGCATACCAACAACAAGTCTATGTTTACTCTTAGTATCGGGTTTAGCAATTCTAGCAGCTTCATCACAGAAGTAAATAACATGCCCATCAATATTATCGACGAAGAGATCTTTGACCATAGCAATACTAGGTTCAAATTTAATTTGCTCAGGGGGTGTAGATGTTCTAGTATTACTCTTACGAACCAAAGTTCAAGCTTTAGCATGATCCTTTATTCTAATAGGAAAAGTAGTTTCTCAATATAAGCGGTAGGAACAATAGGATCAACATTATAAGTAATAGTCTTTTCTTCAACTTTAATAGGTTCTACTACCTTTACTTCAATGGGAGGATGATATTTAAACCACTTCTCCTTAGGGAGATCAACATGAGTAGCAAATGATTCACAGAAAGAAGCTACTATCTCAGAGTCAAGTCCATATTTAGTGCTAAATTCACGAAAAGCATCGGTATCCATAAAATATGTAACACAATGAAACTTGGGGGTTATACCTGACTCCTTACCTTCGCCGAGTTCCCAATCTTCATATTTTCTTTTAATTATTTCCAATAAATCCCATTTGAATTCAATAGTCTTCATCATAAAAGAACCAGTACAAGAAGTATCAAGCATGGAGCGATCATTATGAGAAAGTCGAGCATAATTTTTTTGAATAATAATTTCTCTTGAGAGCTCATAATTGGGGCATGAATATAACATTGACTTAAGCCTCCCCCAAGCTTGAGCGATACTTTCTACTTCACGAGGCCAAAAATTATATATATAATTACGATGACGATGAACCAGATGCATAGGGTAAAACTTCTGATGAAATTCCAATTTCAATCAGTTGTAGTTCCATGATCCAATATCATCACATAGCATATACCATGTCAATGCCTTTCCCTTCAAAGATAAAGGGAAGACCTTCTTCTTGACAACATCCTCGGGCATACCTGCAAGCTTAAATAATCCACGAACTTCATCCACATAGATTAGGTGCATATCGGGATGTAATGTTCCATCTCCTGTATAGGGATTAGCTAGCAGTTTCTCTATCATACCCAAAGGAATTTCAAAGTAAATATTTTCAGTAGGTTCAGTAGGTTGAGGAGCAACTCTTTGCACTTCTGGTAGGGGTGAAGATACCCCTAACAAGCCCCTCAAAGGATTATATTCCATAGTAATAAGTGACAGTAAATTTCAGCACACTATATAACTGTGTCCTTACCAAATTCCACTTTCGAGAGGCGCTTCACTCCCCGGCGCTAGATATAGCAGCAACGTCTCTCGCGGTTTAGGCACGACTAGTATTTGCGTAGAGGAGAGGTACCTCTTCAAATCTTGCAGCGCTGCCTTTTTCAAGATTTTGAAAAAGGGCAGGGCGCGCTCAGCAGATTTAGAGGTGAACCTATTTAGAGCAGTAACATAGGCAGCAAGCTTACACACATCTTTGACCTTCAATCTGCTCAATCGCCTTGATCTTGTCGGGATTTGCTTCGATCCGATGCTGAGACACAAAGAACCCAAGAAGTTTTCCGGATGGGACACCGAACACACACTTCCCAGGATTGAGCTTGAGGTTGATCTTGCGCAAATTTGTGAATGTTTCTTCCTAATCTTGCATGAGTGTTGCCTTGTCCTTGGTTTTGACCACTATGTCATCCATATAAGCTTCCATATTTCTATGTAGCTGGGGCTCAAAACCAATTTGGATTGCTCGGGCAAATGTCGAACCAACGCTTTTCAAACCGAAAGGCATTCATATAAAACAATACGTACCACATGGGGTGATAAATGCAGTCTTCTCTTTATCTTCCTTTGTCATGAAGATTTGGTGGTATCCTGAGTAGGCGTCAAGGAACGACAACAGGTCGCACCCGGCAGTGGAGTCCACGATCTGGTCAATGCGCGACAAAGGGAAAGGATCCTTTGGATAGGCTTTATTGATATCTGTATAATCGATGCACAACATCCATTTCCCGTTTGCCTTGCGAGCCACCACTTGATTGGCCAACCATGTTGGGTGGAGGACTCCTCTGACCAAACCTATCGCTTCCAACTAACTAATCTCTTTGATGATGAACTCTCGCCGCTAAAACCTGGCCTTCTGCTTGATGGGCCACACATGAGGACAGACAACAAGGTGGTGCTCAATCATCTCCCTGGGAACACCGGGGATGTCAGATGCTTGCCATGCAAACACATCGACATTCACCCGCAGGAAGACAACGAGTGTGCTTTCCTATTTGCCGTCGAGGGTGGAGCTTATAGTGAAAGCTCTGCCCGTACCGTCCTCCTTGACGAGCACTTTCTTGGTATTTGGTGGTGCTGCCTTAGATTTCTTGCTTGCCGGTGGAGCTCTCTGGCACGTCCTCAATGGGAACGCAACATTCCGAGGAGGCGCGCTTGGCGGAGTGGGTGCAAGAGGCCTAGCCGGGGCCAGAAGTCTTGCCGGTGACAGAGGTCTTGTGGGCGACTGAGGTCTTGTCGGTCTTCTTCCCCTGGTAGCTCCAGTGGCAGGAGCAAGTGCTTTGGCGGCAGGAGCTACAACTGCCTCCCGGTAGAGTTGGCGGCATAGATGAGCGCACCTTTCTTGTCGCAGCCGATAGTGATGATGCTCATCGGGTCGGGCATCTTCAGCATGTTGTAGGCGTAGTATGACGCTGCCATGAACTTGGCCGGTCCTGGACGGCCAAGGATCCTGTTATACGATAAATGGATTTTGGCGACATAAAAAATGATCTTCTCTGTCCTGTAGTTCAGCTCACCACCAAATGTGACTGGTAGTGTGATCTTTCCCTTAGGCTGGCTTCTCCCCGGATTGATCCCTTGAAACATGCACGTCTCTTCGAGATCTCCGTTAGAAATTTGCAACCTCTTGATCACCTTGGGCGAGATTAAGTTCAAACCAGACCCACCGTCCACTAGCATTTTTGTCACCATGAGGTTGCGAATTTTTGGCGAAACCAACAATGGCAAGCACCCGACCACTATTGTGCAATCAGGGTTATCCTCGGCGTCAAACATGATGGGTGTGTTGGACCATTTCCGTGGCTTCTGGGCATCGATCGTCGGCTCTGTCGCATTAATCTCGCGCACCCACTGTTTAAGTTGGCGGTGAGAAGAATGCGACGAGGCGCCTCCATCAATGCACATGGCTTCCTTGGCTTTATGAAACTTGTGCTTGCTAGACTCGTCGTCCTCATCATGATCATCATCTCCCTCTTTCTTGTCGCGGCTTCGAGCAGGCCAGTCTTATTGCTTGTCCTTGCCGCGGCGACCCCTCGGCCACCGCACTTCTTGCCGGACCCCTCAGCACCATCCTGACGCATCTCTTTGTCTTGTCTTTTGTACTCAGCCTTCTCCCTCTCAACAAGCTTCTCAACTTGCCGGTAGTTTTGGAGGTCATGGCCCTTGGTGCGATGGATCTTGCAATATTGTTTGTCGGAGCCCTCCGGCTTGTCGGCAACCGCCAAGGCCTGGCAGACATCACACCAGGCAACCTCCTTGCCGGGATCGTCAACCTTGGCCTTCTTGGCGGTGCAGGGGTTACCGGATTCCTTGACGGCAAGCACGGCCTTGCCCTTACACTTTCTGTTGCGTCGTTGGCCCTTCTTTGTCGGGGCGACAACGTCCTCATCACCAGAGTGGCTTCCCGCGCCGGCATCTTCACCGGGGTATGTCCTTCCTTGTTCAGCTCGAGCACATCTGTCGGCCAAAAAATAAAGCTCGGTAACATCCCTAATCTTGTTCATCGCCAGCTCTTCACGCATCTTGCGATTGTGAATGTTCTAATGAGACGCGCTGATGACAGCGGAAGGATGAACATCTGGGATGTTGTACTGCACACGGCTGAATCTTTGTATGTATTTGTGTGGGCATTCACCATCCTTTTGGGGGATGAGATGCAAATCACTTGCCTGGCCAGGAGCTGTGTGGCCCCCAGTAAAGGCGCCAACAAACTCATGGCACAGATCTGACCAAGAGGAGATGGAATCTATTGGCAGGTGCATCAACCACGACATGACATTGGGCTTGAGCACCAACGGGAAGTAGTTGGCGAGCACTTTGTCGTCCCGAGCCCTGGCAGCTTGCATCATGATGGTGTAAACGCTCAGGAATTCGGACGGATGAGTCTTACCGCCGTACTTCTCCGGGACCTGTGCTTTGAATGTGCGGGTAGTGGGCCACTGGAACTACCGCAACTCACGGGTAAAAGCTGGACAGCCTACCTCGTAAGGCAAGTCACCAGAATCCCCCGGCACAGGCCTGTACACAGTGGGCCCTGCTAGCCTATCAGATATATGGCACGCTTCCCGTTGCCGCTCGATGGTGGTTCGAGCGTCCTCTTTTACCCATTCCTGAAGAACTTGACATTGGTCAGGACGAGCTAGTGGCTCGGACAATGTTGTGGATACGTCATCACGAACATCGACCCGGCGTGCTGGCGACCGCTGCTGTCGTGGTAGAGGGGAGTGCACCGTGGTTGCAGTGCCTCCGACCCTTCCACTGTCGGTGCGAACCGGCTCAGTGGACCGGAGCCGCGAAGGACTTGCCTCCTGGTGGCCATCCTTATTGGCGTGGCCAATAAGGCTATGGATAGCAGCCCTCCACTCTTCATGCTTCTCCGCAGCAAGAGGAAAGTCGAGGAGTAGTTGTGCTCGTGCCAACGCCTCTGCTGGCGTAGGTGGCATCGACAAGCATGAGGAACAGGAGGTGCTCAGACTTCTAAATATGTTAGAAGGAGCCCCAGCACGGTTGCGCGGCAATGCGACATTTTCGCCAGCATCTTGGCATGCATGTCGGCCCTGCGCATCTCAAGAATGATGTTGAGCGCTCATTCCGCGGCGATGACCGGGGTCACCAACGTCGCAGCGCTGCTCATCGTGTATGACCTGGGAAGACCGCGGTGCATGCGCCAGTGGGGGCGTCTTGGAGGTCACCTTTCCACCCTTGGAGGTCCCCGCGCCACCCGTAGGCAGCACGGCTCCGTCCTTGGATGCGGCGGCGTGCAGGTCGTCGTCGCGGCTGCGGACGATTCCTCTCGCCTGGCTCTGGTTACCAGAATGGCGTGGGTGCTCGTGATCTCCACCGCCACCGGCGTCTACCCCATCGCCCGTCCGTGTTGGCACGGGCAGATCGGCCGCAGACAAACTGATCACCGTAATCATCTTCTTCTTGGGAGACATGGTGATGAAGGAACTGACGCGCTAACTGCTAGACCGGGTTTGCACAATCCTTGTTCCCCTACCTGGCGCTCCAAATATGTCGGGAAATGACACCTATGGGATCCCGCAGATCCCTTATACGGTTGGCAAGGAAAAAGGAGTGCACAAAGAGCCGGTCTAGCGATCAACACGATGAATTTTTACCCAGGTTTGGGCCGCTGAGGAGCGTAAAACCTTAGTCTTGCTTTGAGTGTCTATTCCCTGTTCTTGAGCTTTGGCTAGTTGCTATGCATGCAAACTGGGCCGAAAAGTCCAAAAAGTCTGAATCCTTCTCCAGTATGCCTTTGGCCTCCTTTTATACCAAGGGGCTACCAAAGTGGCAAGCAAGCATACATGAGGTGTAAAGCTACTATAGTGTTCGTGCTGATCACTAAAGTCTTAGGACAAACGCATTAAATGCATTGCTTATGTGCCCCCTAACTTTATCGGAGACGGGAATAGAGCCTGTTCCATCCATCATCGCCTCACTCCGTCTTGACATGCATCCAAGATGATGCGGCATGCAGCGCCAAGCTGACTGGCCAGCAGCTGCGCTGGAGCGGTGACATGATCTTCACGAAGATCTGCATGCCACCACGCAGGTGCTTGCCTGGTTGGCATGCTAGTCGCTATGCTGGAACGGTGGCAGGGCGGCAGAACCTTGTCCTGCGTAAGCCTTGTCGTGGCTTCACGATTTTCCCCGGCAAGAGTCTTGCCGAGGCCTCGCAGTCGTCCCTGGCTAGAACCATGCCGGGAACTTCGCCTTCTGGTCTTCACGAAGATCTGCATGCCACCAATCTTCACAAAGATCTGCATGCTACTATGCATGTGCCCCTGATTCTTGGTCTTGACGTTGTCAATGGTGCCAGAGTTCTCGACCTCAAGGGTGGTGGCCTTGGCAGTGATTCGCAAGCTGTCCCGGCAAGGATCTTGCCAGGGCTTCGCAAGCCGCCCTGACAAGGATCTTGCCGGGGGTCCAGTTTGTCTTCTGCTCTCTGGTTACCGGCTTGGATGTCGCCTTGGTCGTCTTGTATTTTGCCTCCAATTGCCCCGTCAATCCTCACCGCAGGTGCAGCTGCAACTGCCCGTGCACAAGTAAGGGGTACAAAAGGGCCCAAACTTACGTACACCGACACTCGTAGTTGAGGGATAGATCTTGGTTTTGTTGTCTTTTAGATTCCTCATAGTGGTCAATAGATATAAATCACAAGCGAGAATAGAGCTATGCTTGCTACCTCTTGAGCACTGCGTTGGTTTTCCCTTGAAAAGGAAAGGGTGATGCGGCAAAGTAGAGTAAGTATTTCCCTCAGTTTTTTAGAACCAAGGTATCAATCCAGTAGGAGGCTTCATGCAAATACCTCGTACCTACACAAACAAACAAGAACCTCACAACCAACGCGATAAAGGGGTTGTCAATCCCTTCACGACCACTTGCGAAAGTGAGATCTGATAGAGATAATAAGATAAGATAAATATTTTTGGTATTTTTATGATATAGATTGAAAAGTAAAGATTGCAAAATAAAGTAGATCGGAAAATTATATGATGGAAAATAGACCCGGGGGCCATAGGTTTCATTAGTGGCTTCTCTCAAGATAGCATAAGTATTACGGTGGGTGAACAAATTACTGTCGAGAAATTGATAGAAAAGTGCATAGTTATGAGAATATCTAGGGATGATCATGTATATAGGCATCACGTCCGCGACAATTAGATCGAAACGATTCTGCATCTACTACTATTACTCCACACATCGACCGCTATCCAGCATGCATCTAGAGTATTAAGTTCATAAGAACAGAGTAACGCATTAGGCAAGATGACATGATGTAGAGGGATAAACTCAAGCAATATGATATAAACCCCATCTTTCTATCCTCGATGGCAACAATACAATACGTGCCTTGCTGCCCCTGCTGTCACTGGGAAAGGACACCGCAAGATTGAACCCAAAGCTAAGCACTTCTCCCATTTCAAGAAAGATCAATCTAGTTGGTCAAACCAAACTAATAATTCGACGAGACTTGCAAAGATAACCAATCATACATAAAAGAATTCAGAGGAGATTCAATTATTTCTCATAGATAAACTTGATCATAAACCCACAATTCATCGGAGCTCGACAAAAACACCGCAAAAAGAGTTACATCGAATAGATCTCCAAGAAGATCATGGAGAACATTGTATTGAGATTCAAAGAGAGAGAAGAAGCCATCTAGCTAATAACTATGGACCCGAAGGTCTGTGGTAAACTACTCACAACTCATTGGAGAGGCTATGGTGTTGATGTAGAAGCCCTCCATGATCGATTCCCCCTCCGGCGGAGTGCCGGAAAAGGCTCCAAGGTGGGATCTCACGGGTACAGAAGGTTGCGGCAGTGGAAATAGGGTTTCGTGGTGCTCCTGGATGTTTTTAGGGTACGTAGATATATATAGGTGAAGGAAGTCGGTCAGGGGAGCCATGAGGGGCCCACGAGGGTGGGGGTGCACCCACCCCCCTAGGGCGTGCCCTGGACCCTCGTGGCCACCTCGTTTACTTCTTGACGTCCACTCCAAGTCTCCTGGATTAACGCTTGTTCCAAAAAGATCTCTCCCGAAGGTTTCATTCCGTTTGGACTTCGTTTGATATTCCTTTTCTTCGAACACTGAAATAGGCAAAAGAGCAGCAATTTGGGCTGGGCCTCCGGTTAATAGGTTAGTCCCAAAAATGATATAAAAGTGTATAGTGAAGCCCATAATCATCCAAAACGGGTAATATAATAGCATGGAACAATCAAAAATTATAGATACGTTGGAGACGCATCAAGCATCCCGAAGCTTAATTCCTGCTCATCCTCAAGTAGGTAAATGATAAAAACAAAATTTTTGATGCGGAATGCTACCTAGCATATTTCTCAATGTAATTTTCTTTATTGTGGCATGAATGTTCAGATCCAAATGATTCAAAATAAAAGTTTAATATTGACATAAGAATAATAATACTTCAAGCATACTAACAAAGTAATCATGTCTTCTCAAAATAACATGGCCAAAGAAAGCTATCCCTACAAAATCATATCGTCTGGCTAGGCTCTATCTTTATCACACAAAAATATTTAAATCATGCACAATCCCGATGACAAGCCAAGCAATTGTTTCATACTTTAATATTCTCACACTTTTTCAATTTTGACACAATACATGAGCATGAACCATGGACATAACACTATATGTGGAATAGAATGGTGGTTGTGGAGAAGATAAAGAAGGAGAAGATAGTCTCACATCAACTAGGCGTATCCACGGGCTATGGAGATGCCCATCAATACATATAAATGTGAGTGATAGGGTTTGACATGCAATGGATGCACTAGAGCTATAAGTGTATGAAAGCTCAACAAAAGAAACTAAGTAGGTGTGCATCCAACTTGCTTGCTCACGAAGACCTAGGGCATTTTGAGGAAGCCCATCATTAGAATATACAAGCCAAGTTCTATAATGAAAAATTCCCACTAGTATATGAAAGTGACAACATAGGAGACTCTCTACAATGAAGATCATGGTGCTACTTTGAAACACAAGTGTGGGAAAAAGATAGTAACATTGTCCCTTATGCCTTTCTCTCATTTTTTATTTTTATTTTGGTGGGCTTCTTTGGCCTATTTTTTTGGGCTTCTTTCGCCTCTTTTATTTTCATAAAGTCCGGAGTCTCATCCCGACTTGTGGGGAATATATCTCGGAATGGCTATGGAAATGCCATAATAGGTAGGTATGGTGGCTGTTTTGAGGAAGGTATATGGTGGGTGTATGGTACCGGCGAAAGTTGCGCGGCACAAGAGAGGCTAGCAATGGTGGAAGGGTGAGAGCGCGTATAATCCATGGACTCAACATTAGTCATAAAGTGTAACACCCACGATGCGGCTATATCTCCCACGTGTCGAAGCACGACTTAGAGGCATAACCGCATGGTGGTTTTGTCGCAAGAAGGGTCATCTTCACACAATCCCATGTAATGAACAAGAATGGGATAAAGAGAGTTGGCTTACAACCGCCACTTCACACAACACATAATTAAGATCATACATCATTCAAATACACTCATAGACCGGCTACGGTCAAATTCAAATGAAAAGAAGACAACCCCAAATGCTAGATCCCCGATCGTCCCGACTGGGCACCTCTACTGATCATCTGGAAACGATACATAGTAACGACCAAGGGCCTCATCAAACTCCCATTTGAGCTCGGTTGCGCCATCTGCGCTGGTATCCTCGGCACCTACATCTGTTTTGGTAGAATCTGTGAGTCACGAGGACTCAGCAATCTCACACCCGCGAGATCAAGACTATTTAAGCTCATAGGTAGGAAAAGGGGTAATATGGTGGAACTGCAGCAAGCACTAAGCATATAAGGTGGCTAACATACGCAAGTGAGAGCGAGAAGAGAAGCAACGCAACGGTCGAGAAGCTAGAAGTGATCAAGAAGTGATCCTGAAACTACTTACGTCAAGCATAACTCAAACCGTGTTCACTTCCCGGACTCCACCGAGAAGAGACCATCACGGCTACACACACGGTTGATGTATTTTAATGAAGTCAAGTGTCAAGTTATCTACAACCGGACATCAACAAATTCCCATATGCCACATAACCGCGGGCACGGCTTTCGAAAGATAAATATACCCTGCAGGGGTGTCCCAACTTAGCCCATCACAAGCTCTCACGGTCAACGAAGGATATACCTTCTCCCGGGAAGACCCGATCACCCTCGGAATCCCGGTTCGCAAGACATTTCGACAATGGTAAAACAAGACCAGCAAAGCCGCCCGATGTGCCGACAAATCCCGATAGGAGCTGCACATATCTCGTTCTCAGGGCACACCAGATAGGTCAGCCTACGAGTAAAACCAGACCTCGAGTTGCCCCGTGGTTGCCCCGCAGTCTGCCCGTTTCGGACCAACACTCGAAGGAGCACTGGCCTGGGGGGGGGGGGTTAAAATAAAGATGACCCTTGGGCTCGCGAAAACCCAAGGGAAAAAGGCTTAGGTGGCAAATGGTAAAACCAAGGTTGGGCCTTGCTGGAGGAGTTTTATTCAAAGCGAACTGTCAAGGGGGTCCCATAAATCACCCAACCGTGTAAGGAACGCAAAATCAAGGAACATAACACCGGGATGACGGAAACTAGGGCGGCAAAAGTGGAACAAGTCACCAGGCATAAGGCCGAGCCTTCCACCCTTTACCAAGTATATAAGGTGCATTAATTAAATAGGAGATATTGTGATATCCCAAAATATCCATGTTCCGACTAGGAACAAACTTCATCTTCACCTGCAACTAACAATGCTATAAGAGAGGCTGAGCAAAAGCGGTGACATAGCCAAAAAATGGTTTGCTAGGACATGATGGTTAGAGGTTTGACATGGCAATAGGGAGGCATGATAAACAGTGGCAGGTAGAGCTAACATAGCGATAGCGAGTACTAGCAAGCAAAGATAGAAGTGATATCGAAGGTATGGTCATCTTGCCTGCAAGGTTCTCAGAGTTGTCGAAGGCTTGATCCTCGTAAGCGTTCTCAACAGGTTCCTCATGCACGTACTCGTCTCCCGGCTCTACCCAAAGCAAGAACAGAAGCAAAGGAACCACAATAAATCATGGTGCAATGCACAAGCAACATGATGCAATGCATGTCATGATATGCGAGATGTGATATGCAATGCTTATGCATGCTCCGGGAGGAAAAAGGATGAACAAGGCATCAACTTGGAAAAACAAGTATGCCGTTGGAAAGATGAGATGATTTTGGTTGAAATCGATATGAAGATCACCGGGAACGGATGCACGGTTTGCAAATGGCAAGCTAAACAAGAATGGCACAAAACTGCGATTAACAGCATGATGCTACTTAGCATGCAACAAGAAACTATGCTACAACACCCTAACATAAAAACAAAACATATGGCAGTGATCTACAGGAGATGCTTAACAAAAGAGGAACACTGAGCTACGGCTAAAACACATCATAACAGGTTCAAACAAGCATCGTGAAAGTGCAAAAAATATCAGGTTGGACATGGCATAAACAGCATCACGAAGCGATGTTCAGAGCAAGTTATCAACATGCTACAGGAACTTATAATAATAAAACAAGACATGGCATGAGTCTAATCAAAGCATAGGTCAAAAGTCCCTTACTGACCATAAGCCAAAAAGGATCAGAAAATATGATGGCACCCATGTAAACATAGCAAGTTTCGTTGACAGATTCAGCAAACAGAGCATGGTATTGACAGAATTACGAAGGCACCTTCACGAGCTCGACGCACTCACTACAGAGGATTTCATGATAAACTAAGCATACATCCACCAAGAAGACATGACATAGAAGCTATACATGGCAAGAACAACATCATAGCATACACGGATCAACTACAACAACCTTGGCAAAATTGAATAAAATGTAAACAATCTGCGAGGAAACATTTTGAAGCAAAATTAGAGCACGAAAATGACATGCTAGCTACTCCATAATTGCAACCAGGGGCATGGATGGATAGAGCATAACCATATGTTCAAAACACCCTTACTGAAGTATCTCAAAATATGCATGGATCTCTCTGTAGCATCATGTTTACATGGCATAAAAATTACAGCAGAACAGGGACTAAAATCAGCAATATCACGAAGCCTAGTTTGCATGCTTGTGCTAGTCACCACATTGATCACAAAAATACATGGCAAGTAACTCTGCAAAGAAGACATGGCATAGTTCAACTCACATGTCGGGCTCAAGTTCATAAGATGCACACATCAATCATGGCAAAAATGACAAAAGTGCATTTTCTAATAAGAATCTAAAACTAACATTATGAAGCACTCTTCCAACAGCATTTCGGGCATCAAGATTAGCTCAAATGAAAATGATGCAATGATATAAAATGATGTGCTCTTCGAGGCGAACAATTCGGTATGCTACACGCCCAAAACGGAGCCACGGGTGCAAAGTTGTGGGGCGATGAACATGCAACAAAATTAATGCCAGAAAAGGACTTGGGGGATTTTCGGGGGAGAAGAAAGTCAACCTAGTCCCAGATACGATCGGGATCCGGCTGCACGGAAGCCGAGGCGGGGCGGAACCTCGCCGGAGTTGGAGTCGGAGAGGAGGAGGACGACCGGAGATGGGGAGATTGGGGCCGAGGGCGGAGGAGCGGCCGGCGGAGGAGTCCTGCGGGATCCGACGGAGTTGCGGACG